>NC_053116.1:43099187-43139187 GCF_010015445.1 Perca fluviatilis
TACAGAGAGAAGAGCTGTATTGTGCCACATTTAGCCACTAGTTCATTTCCAGAGAAGGATCTGAATACTCCCTCCAACGCTGCTTTGACTTTCTATGCAAACACAGAATGATTTGAATGTTGTAACAAACTCCTGAGAGGAACTGCTGCAAGCAGCGTGGCCAATTATCAGGGCAGATAATTGTCAATTTGCAAATTATCTGTATCTGTGTTTTATTTTTACCATTAACTGATTAATTAATTAAAAAGTGCTACAGATCTGTGTCTCTACCTCCGTTTCTCTCACACCTGAGTCTCACTTAATGGTCCGCCCACAACACCATCTGATTGGCTGTCATACAAGTACTATCCAATCAACCCCCTTTGGGCTCTACATACTGCTGTACAAGTACAAACACACACTGTGATAATACTCCACTACAAGTCAAAGTCCTACATTCAGACCTTACTGCAGTAAAGGTACTAGCAGTGAGAGATGAAGCAGGCGGTGCAGTGTGAGGAAGCAGGTCTCTACCTCTGGAAGTAGAGAGGAAGCAGGTCTCTACCTCTGGAAGTAGAGAGGAAGCAGGTCTCTACCTCTGGAAGTAGAGAGGAAGCAGGTCTCTACCTCTGGAAGTAGAGAGGAAGCAGGTCTCTACCTCTGGAAGTAGAGAGGAAGCAGGTCTCTACCTCTGGAAGTAGAGAGGAAGCAGGTCTCTACCTCTGGAAGTAGAGAGGAAGCAGGTCTCTACCTCTGGAAGTAGAGAGGAAGCAGGTCTCTACCTCTGGAAGTAGAGAGGAAGCAGGTCTCTATCTCTGGAAGTAGCTTCAGTGTTGAGCATGTTTCTAAAAAGACCATCTGTCCCAGGTGAACATCAGATGGGGGGATCTGATGTTTACCTGGGACAGATTGTCTTTTTAGAAACATGTGGCCTCCACCATGACCTTCATAGTTTTGATCAGGATATATCCTTCAATGCCCACTTAAAACAAACCTCAAGAACAACCTTTTTCCATCTTCGTAACATTGCCAAAATTAGGAAATCCTGTCTCAAATCGATGCTGAAAAACTAGTCCACATTCGTTACTTCCAGGCTAGACTACTGTAATTCCTTACTATTACTTATTACTTACTTACTTACTAAATTGTATAATTGGATCAAAACAAATAAACTTGTACTAAATATTTCAAAAACTATGAGTATAATATTTGGTTCTAAGTATAGATTATCTGACAATCCTAAAATTAATATACAAGTTAATGGTCAAAATGTACAGCAAGTAAAAAAGGTGAAGCTTCTTGGACTTTGGCTCGATTCTACATTGTCATGGTCTGATCACATCAACAAAGTTGTTGCTAAAATGGGCAGAGCTGTTGCAGTAATGCGTAAATGTGCACAATTTTTAAATTCACAGTTGTTTAGTCGTGTTGTTTGTACATTGGTTTTGTGTCATTTGGATTACTGTTCTGTTGTATGGTCTGCTGCATCATGCAGTCATTTAAAGAAATTACAAGTGGCTCAAAATAAGGCTGCAAGACTGGTTCTTGGTTGTTCTTCGAGAACTAGTGTTGCAGAGATGCATGAACGTCTTCCTTGGCTGGTGGTCAAGCATAGACTATCTGCTAATATGTTAGGATATTTTCATAGAATTATTAACACTCGGATTCCAAAATTTCTTTACGACAATATAATTTACTATTCAGATATGCATTCACATTACACAAGAGGGGCGAATAGTCGACAGATTTCTTTACCCCTACCTAAATCTGACTCTATGAAGAGGACCGTGTTTTATAGGTCAATTGTGTTTTGGAACAATCTTCCAGTTGGGGTTCGTGAAATCAAGGGAAAAACTGGTTTTAAAAAAAGACTAAGACTGTATTTGTTTTCAACATCGTAATATTGTCTGGATTGGCTGAGAGAGGTTGTATCATGTGCTATGTTTTGTATTATTTTACTATTATTCTAATCAGTACTTTTTGTATTGTTATTTTTTCTTGTTCTTTTATGTCTATTATTATATGATATTTTTGTGAGTAATTGTGATTGTAATTACTCACATACACGTTTTGTATGTATTGTTTGGACCCCAGGAAGACTAGCTGTCGTCTTGGCGGCAGCTAATGGGGATCCTTTTAAATAAACAAATAAACAAATAAACTATCAGGTTGCTCAAATAATTCCCTTAAGACTCTCCAGCTGATCCCGAACGCTGCAGCACGTGTTCTGACAAGAACTAAGAAGAGAGATTATATTTCTCCTGTATTAGCTTCTCTGCACTGGCTTCCTGTAAAATTCAGGATCGAATTTAAAATCCTCCTCTTGACCAACAAAGCTCTAAATGGTCAAGCACCATCATACCTAGAAGTGCTTTTAGTACCGTACTGTCCCACTAGAGCACTGCGCTCCCAAAATTCAGAGTTACTTGTGGTTCCTAGAGTCTTTAAAAGTAGACTGGGGGCCAGAGCCTTCAGCTACCAGGCTCCTGTCCTGTGGAACCAGCTCCCAGTCTGGGTTTAGGGGGCAGACACCGTCACCACATTTAAGAGTAAACTGAAAACCCTCCTCTTTGATAAAGCTTATAGTTAGTGAGTGAGGAGTTGCAGCGTCCACCTAACCCGGCCCATCTGCTCCTCTTCATAGTCATCAGATTTATTGATCATATAATCAATAATATAGCGAGAGTAGAGGGAGGCAGGCCAGTACAGCCCGATCCGGCACCTCTCTTTAACCTGCCTCTCTTAGCTATGCTATTATAATTCTAGACTGTCGGGGAAGTTCCTTGCTTCCTATGACACACTGAGCTGCTCTCTCATCTCTACTTGTTACTTCTGTATGCATCCTGTCCCAGAATTGCTTGTTACTAACCTAGCTCTGGGGAGTTTAGTCCCCGGAGTCCTTATGTTTCTTCTTCGAAGAGCTTTGCTCTGCAATTCTCTGCAATTCCCGGCCGCGTCCTGCTGCGTCCTGCTGCGTCCTGCTGCGTCCTGCTGCATCCTGCTGTGCGTGTGCCGCATCCACCCGTGCTCTGCAGCGCCACATTACATCCCGCAACGCCCTGCTGTGATGTTCCTATGCACAGAGTAGTCAGGATCTGGTATTGGAGACTGTACTACTCAGTATGACACGATGTGCCCTGCTATGACATGAACTACAACGACTACCTTTGAAGTCACTGTTCCATTATCTCTAATGTGACTATTATCGCCACTGTTCATCACACCCCCAACCGGCCCTGTCAGACACCGCCTACCAAGAGTCTGGGTCTGCCGAGGTTTCTTCCTAAAAGGGAGTTTTTCCTCGCCACTGTTGCTACAGCCACTGATAATGCTTGCTCATGAGGGAATTACTGTAATTGTTGGGGCTTTGGAACTTATAGAGTGTGGTCTAGACCTACTCTATCTGTAAAGTGTCTCGAGATAACTCTTTGATACTATAAATAAAATTGAATTGAATTAGTTGTCAAATGCAGTATCAAAATACTAGGGCTGGGTATCTCCAATGATTCCTAAATGTATTCAGATTCTCAAGGTTCTGATTGGATCACATTTCTGAAATATCAGTTCCAACAACAGTTTATTTAGTTTAGATATAAAAGAGATTCAAGAAGAATATTTAATGTGATAATATTTAAACTGTATTCACTACTTATCATGTAGCCTTCTTCCCTTTTCTCATGAACCAATCAGCTGGCCCTTCATCCAGCCCATAATAACCTACCTGTACCCTTGCTGCTGTACCCTCAGACAGCGTTACAGCACCCACGGAGATGAGAAGGGTATGTATGGACTTGTCTAACTCTGGGCGTTACAGTGAATAAGCTAAATTCACAATAAGTCGGCGTGTTCCTTTAAGCTAACATCAACAGGTGTAGACACAAAATATGATTATGAGATAATTTACTGAATCAGCCAACTCAGTCTCCTTTCTTTTCTTTCTTTTCATCCACAACATTAAAGTCTTCTGCTGCTGCTGGCGGTTCACTTTGATTTTGACCAAGTGCTGCAGACCGAGATACCTGCTCACTGGAAGTTTCTATCCTTCTGTCAACTATTTTAGAGTGCACGGATGTTCCTGGGCGCGCACGTCCACACAGGAACGCTCTCTGCTGCTCCTCCGTGGTGGTCAAACAATAATAACAAACCACGTTGAAAGTAGTGAAAGACGGGATTTACATGGACATGTACTAAAGACATTGGGATTTGACCAAAACAACAACTTACTTTTATCTTGAGTACAAGTAACTCGAGAAATGTACCAAAGCGACTGAGAACAACTGTAAATGAGTTGAGCTGCTCTACAATCTGTCCCTATCTTCCTCTGGTTGGGAATCACTGCCCCGGTATAATGTAGAGAGGGAGAGAGCCCTCTGCTGGAAAGATCTGGGCTAACATCCTAGAGACACACCTGGTAACAGAATACAGGTAAGAGACAGGAATAACACCATCACACATCCTAGAGACACACCTGGTAACAGAATACAGGTAAGAGACAGGAATAACACCATCACACATCCTAGAGACACACCTGGTAACAGAATACAGGTAAGAGACAGGAATAACACCACCACACATCCTAGAGACACACCTGGTAACAGAATACAGGTAAGAGACAGGAATAACACCATCACACATCCTAGAGACACACCTGGTAACAGAATACAGGTAAGAGACAGGAATAACACCACCACACATCCTAGAGACACACCTGGTAACAGAATACAGGTAAGAGACAAAGTCATCATGTGTTTGTCACTTTATGTTTCTCTGAATTAAAGAATGTTTCTGTTTCTTCTTGTTCAATGCAAGAACACAACTAATAGAAACAGAAAATGCTGAGTCATGCTGCTAACCACCAACTCATGTTTTAAATAGTTGAAAAGATTCAAACTCTTTTTGTTAGTTCATCATTTTCACAACTTTATTAAATTCATAAGAACAAAACAATTTGAATTCAAATTCACTCTTAAAAAACTCTTTTATTTCTTACTAAAATATATTAAGTTTAAATAAAAATCCTCAAATCTTGATATTGAAGAAGCTGGAAGCTGTAAATATTTAGTATTTTAGTTTAGAAGATGTTACAGACACAGAACAAGTCTCATGACTAACTTTAGGTAAATGTTTAAAGTTTACATCTCTAATAAGGAGACAGGACAACAATCATACATATAATTACTTTATAATATTACTCTCACATGAAGAAAGAGATGACTGCTGCGTTCCAGACAAAATTTTTAGTCCGTAAGTTACAACTTCAAGTCACAACTCTCGAGTTGGTAGCGTTCCAGGCAAAGTCACGAGCTGGCTAACTAAACATTGTGCCCTTGGCAGTAGTGATGCGCGGGTCGGCTTTTATTCCAACCCGCGGGTCCCGCATTAATGAAATTATTTGGCCCGCCCCAGCCCGCCCCGCACCACTTTATCTATTTTTACAACCCGCCCCGCCCCGCACCTGCGACCATTAAATAGACATGCACTGTAATGGAAATGAAAATATCCTTTATTACAGCCTGAAAGTGCAGAAACATTGCCCTTTTAACTGACAACAACAGAAGATTATGAATATAAATTAAATAGACCATAAATCAGATCATGTGATAAACTATTTAAACATTTAAAGCAGCGTTTATAATCATCTAATAGGCTAAAAAAAAAAAAAGTTTAGCCAACAGTTTACAACCTAGTACGCTACATATTTTTTTTTTTTTTTTTTTTTTAAACACACAGGAATGTTCATTTGGCGTGTTTTGGCGCGTCGCGTGCAAAAAGAATGGCATCCACTGTACCGGATTTAATCTGTTTCTCCTAGACTCTAGCACCCGGCCAGCAGAGCTGAATGTGCGCCCTTGATGCGCTTGGGGGCCGGGATACAGAGTATCATTTTTGACAGCTTGGAAAGCACAGGAAAGGAGATTGACTGGGACTGCCAGAATTTTAGAATGTCCTCTCCGTCCCAAAAGAACTGTCCCTCAATGTAGCGCTGAACCTCGTCTTTCTCGGGCAACATCACTTTCATCCTCCCACTCACTAAAATCATCTCTTTTTCTTTTGACTCGCTTCGGCTTCGCGCGTCAACTAAAAAATAAAATATAACAATATTTAACATTTAAAACATACATTAGACCACTATAGCTACAACACCTATCTATTTGCTGGTGTTACAATACTCACCTCGAGGCATCGGTTGATCTCGGCTCTGGCCCCTCAGACTTGCTGGAGGTGTAACCGGCGACTGTCAAATTCCCTGACAAGTCTTCTGGCCTGGTCGCATTAGCCAGCGTTTCCTCTCGCTTGAAACATCTTCAAGGACTTAAAACGGGGACAAAGAAACGTTCCAAGCTTGTGGGTGACGCTGATGGACATTTTCTCATTTAGCAGCTGCGTTGCCTGTGCCCGAATATAAGCCATGTACTCCGGATCACCGTATTGGGGCTCGCAGTGTTTCTTCAGTTTAAAAAACCAAAGCACGACCAGCTGAATAGTTGGATTCGTATCACCCTCCAACTCTTCACTCGCAGCTTTAAAAGGCAGCAAAAACTCAGTAACTGTGTTCAACACATCCAGCTGAATGCCATCCATTCTGTGGAGCTGATCTTTCTCCTGCAAGGCCTGTTGGATTTCACGATACTGTTTACTGACTGACTGCATCATCACAACTTTGCTGTTCCAACGGGTTTCACATTCTTGTATCACGGTGTGTCGGGAGTTGTACTACAATCCCGGATTTTTCAGGTATGTCACAAGGCTTTTTGCACTTTGCAATGACATCATTCACGCCGCCGCATATATGTTGGCGTGTTCTCTTTAACATCAAATGTGTGTTTGAGAACGATGTTAATGACATGGGCTGTGCACGGCACCCACTTGTAGCTGCGAAGGGCAGCTTTTATGTTTGCTCCCTGGTCACTTACAAACATTACTTTTGATATGCCGGCAGGTTCAATACCAAAGTCATGCAGCTCCTTAATAATTTGCTCGTGGATGTTGTGCGCTGTCTTTTTGAGAGTAGAGTCAAATTCAGCTGTGCTTATGACACGGCTCTCCAATTTCCAGTCGTCATTAATGAAGTGACCAGTAAACGCCGTGTAGGATCGTTTGTTGAACTCATCGGTCCACATGTCAGTGGTAATAGATATGCCACAATCCAGAGCTTTATTTATCTTCTTTGAGAGGATTTCTTTTTTTTCTTGCGCGGTCGCTTTGGCTCTGTCGCAAACAGTTTGCCTGTGAGGGAGTACACTGCTGGCATCCACACGTCCGTAACGCGGAACCAATGTTAATTAGACACTGGGCTACGGTATGAAATCCATCTCCAGATACTATGTCGAAGGGCCGCAGATCTCGACAGCAGAATTCAACACAAGCGTCTGTGACCTCGGACTTGACATGTGCTGGTACTACTTTACTTTTGAGGAAAGCGGTAATATTTTGAGACGTGCCACTGTCGTCCTTTTTCTTAGACCCCCCACAGACATGTCTTGACAGGCTGGAAGTGCCCGTTTTGTGGCTATCGTGTTTGCCCCAACCCGCCCCGCAAATAAAGTGACAATTTATTTACCCGCCCCAACCCGACCTGCGGGTAACCCGCGGGGTCCGCGGGTTATGAGACGATCCGTGCATCACTACTTGGCAGGGTTTAGGTTAGGCTACCTAACGTGAACGTTAGCTAGTGGCTACCTAATGTTGACGTTAGCTTGTGGCTACCTAATGTTGACGTTAGCTAGCGCTAGCTGATACTAGCGATTTCTAGTCGGCGACATATTTTGAAAATAACGTTTAGTAGTACACAATCATATATGTATTGTTTTGATTACAATGTGCAGAATTACTTTATGTTGCCTATTTATGTCTATTTATTTCTATTTCTCACAACAGGGGGCGCCATTGTTGTTTATGTGTGATGTCAAAAACTGTAACTGGGAGAACAACCATCTGGTACCAGTTCATGGGTAAGTTACGGGTTTGACTGCGTTCCAGGGAACTTTCAGGGGTAGAAGGTTGTGAAAACACGAGTTACGGCTTGCCTGGAACACAGCACTAGTCTGATGAAAATATATTTTAAATATTCAACACTAAAGATAATTTACATTTTAAACAAATTAAATAATGTTATACCATGGTCTGGGTGAATACTCGATTCTGATTGGCTGCAGGGTGTCCATTAAAAGTGATGTAGGACACCTACTAAAGGAGTTCCGGTGAAACTGACTGTTTACTGTTCTAAATGAATGCGCTACATTAAATCAAAAAGGAAATATGGATTTATTATTTCCAACTCCTCCTCTGAACACCACAGGTTGGCGCTAAAACACACAGGCTGCAAGAAGTAAGTTCTACCATAGACATATATATATATATATATATATAATATATTATGTCTATGAGTCATACTGGCCCTCTGGACTGACTTTGTTTCACAGCGAATAACGTTATCTCACATCCCGTTCACTGTTCAGCCCGTTCAGTAACGTTACACATCGCGGATCTAATTCTTCGTAAAAGTCGTTATATTGTTTTGGGGACAATGACATGGCTGATAGCTAGCTTGTCTTGTTGTTCAACATACTGTCAACTTATTTTTACTGATTGCCAACTGTACACAATGTTATTGACTTTGGATCTTGCTAGCGTAGCGTTAGCTTTCTGGCTCGTAGCTAAACTGAAGGGTTCTATCAGCTGAGCGGACTATATAAATATCTCCGGTTGCTAAGGGAGGCAAGTCGTATCTAAGGTTCTTCCTAATTCCTGGTGGAGAGAACAACGTTTGCATTGCATAAGAACCTGATGGATGGGAATGATTGTTCCAGGTATTAGTCAAACCGTCAGGCGTAACCAGGGAAACGGAGTTATTGTTTGGATAAACTTTAGATTTCGATTGTAAAACTAATTAAATATGAAGTAATGTTTTACAAATATGTTATTTGGCAAGTGACCATGGTATAAGCGGGTTAATGCCCTTCAAGGTGTCCATTGTCAGGTAGTAATGGACTTCGGTGGAGGCGTGAACCGTCCTCCGCTCCACATTGGACGGTTCACGCCTCGCCGTCGTCCATTAATACCTGACAATGGACACCTCGTCGGGCATTAACCCTTACTTAATGTTAAACATCTCCACCACGACCTGAAAAACATCAACATAAAATATCAGAAATCAGTAAAACATGTCGGTTATATTTTCCCACAGACGATAAATCAGATAAATACGAAAGTCTTGTTTTATTCTAACAACAGTCTAAAGCCCAAATATATGAAGTTTATGATCAAATATAACAAAGAAAAGCATAAAATCTTCCTGTTTGAGAAGCTGTGAATATATTTAGTGTTTCTGTCTGGAAGATGTCGGTCTAGGGAAATGTTTAAAGTTTGCATCTCTAATAACCAGAGCCACACAGAATCTGCAGACAGAATATTACCCAGATTTTAAACAAATTAAAATAAAACATCGCCACCTACAACCTGATAAACAATCGGTTCAATTCTGCAGATTTTCATTCTGGATCACGGCTGAAAACTGTAAAAACATCTTCAGATTGAGTTTGTTTATAAGGTGACAGCACAACACTAATATATTCACATGATTATCTTCTATATCACTCATTTAGAGATATTCTGACTCATCACAGCCAGACGCCTTGTTAAGGCCTTTCCACACGGGGAGCGATGGTCTCGCCTCGTAATTAATATTCAATGAGAGGAGAGCGGGCAGGTGGGGGCAGTTTGACAGGTGATGCAACGACTGTGGCGTTCGTGCTCGTCACATGCACACACTGTAAGGAATTTGTCCAAATGAGACCCTAAGACCTGTCCAATCTGACTCCAATGTATGTTTGTCTTCTTGTTTCTTAGGCAGAAACTGTTATCTTACTCACACACACGCCAAGGTCGGGGCCTTCATGTGGTGCAACTTCCTCTTCTGTTTGAGAGTTTACTAAAATATAAAAGTGTTTTCTAAAGAGTTATCAGAACATCGGCACAAGACGTCCGTAATCATGACTATGCTAATGTAGATAACTATGCTAATGTAGCTAACTTTAACCTTTACTCTCAAACAAAGAAAGACATTTTATCTCATTAAAATAGATTTTAAAGAAGAAACAGTAAATCAGTAAAACATGTCGGTTATATTTCCCCAAAGCTGATAAATCAGATAAATACTAAAGTCTTGTTTTATTCTAATAGTCTGAAGCTCAAATATATTAAGTTTATCACCAAATACGACCAAAACAAGCATCAAATCTTCCTGTTTGAGAAGTTAGAAGCTGTGAATATATTTAGTATTTCTGCTTGCAAAGAACCAGACTTTTCTCTGATGAAACCAGACGCAGCAACTCAACATTACAGCTCCTCCCTCTTCCTCCTCCTCTTGTTGGTCTTCTTGTCTTCCTTGTGGAAGACTTTTCCATCGGCCTGCTTCCTCCAGCTCAGTTTGATGTTGTCGTCCAGCCCCTGGGCCCTCAGCTTCTGTTTCAGCTGAGACACAAAACTTATCTTATCTCATTTGTTTTTTCATAAAGGTAAAACAGTATAAAACCTGATTTACCTGCTTCAACATGGCCTCCATCACAGCAGGGTCATTCAGATCCAGATTCTTCTTGTTCTCAAACTTCACTTTCAGCACTTTCTTTGAAGCAGACACCACTTTGTAAAAATCAAACAAACTTTATGAGTTCAAACATTTCTGTGTGGATAATAATCATCATCCTGTTTATTCCTCATCATCAGTTTAAACAATAGATTCAACACTAACTGATCATCTGCAGCTGATCACCACTGCATGCTAACTTTACTAACTATTCCATGGAAATGATCCACATCATCATGTTCACATTTACTCTCCACAACCTGATGTTTGGTGTTTAGAGTCCTAGGTTAGCACTAGGGAGGTAACGATGGTTAAATATGGATATAAATGTGTAAAGATAACAACCGGTTGAGATAAGAAATGAATGTTGATGCAGTTTTTAAACGTCCTAGAGTATAATCTACTTTAGATTGACCTTGTTTGACTTCAGACGTCACTACGTCTTCTTAGTTTATTGATTTGAAGAGATTTGTTTCTATTAATTTAGTTATTTAGATGTGGGATTTGTTTTAAACATCTAACTTTGTTATTTAAGATAAAATACAGTTTCAGAGTCACTTTTGATGAGAGCACACATCTGTTGTTTTGCAGTTTATAGAAATAAAGGAAGATTTTCACTCATTCTGTTAAAAACATCTTGAGAAAACCGTATCATCAACTTAAAATCCTGAATCCAATCCTGAGTTGAGTATATCGTTTCATCCCTATTGTCCTGAATCTAAATGTAAAAGCTGTTTGAATCCCGGGTTAGCACTCACCTGGACCGTAGCAAATGAACGCTCTCTCCATGTCACAGGGCCAGTCCTCCCAGGCTCCTGATTGGCTGAAGTCTGCAGCCACACAAGTCTCGTTCCCGTTGTTGTTATCAGGTTGCCCGTTCTTCCAGAAGCTGAATGAGGAGGTACTTCCATCTGACCACTTCCAGGAGTCTCTGAAAAGGCCGATCCAGGCTGTGTGTCCTCTAGGTATCACCGCCTGCACCTTCTTGTTGTCTGTCATGTTTCTCACACTGGCCAGGTCTGTGTAGTGAGCTCTGCAGTAGTTCTGGGCTGTAGTCCAGGTCATGTAGGTGGTGATGAAGACAAAAGTCACATCTGACCCTGAAAATGAAGCAGAGAGAAGTGTAGAGGCAGCATAACATACAACCTCCCATCCATCCACATCTGTGATTCATGTCTTTATAATATCTACAATAAATCCACTGAGATATAAAGAACCACATCAATAAACTAACTAAAGAATAACAATAATGTCTTAACAGTCCCTCCACATTAAAAAGAAATGTCCTTAAATCTAAAAAACATGATTAAATTGTTGTTTTTCTGCATATGAATATTTCATCAGGTTAATTTAACACACATGTTCTGTTGATATTGTAAGATGTGTGCACATGAAAATGCACGAGTCCAATCTCTATAATATAATATAATATGTCTTCCTCTGGTGGTGATGCTCATGATCCACTGAGATGTTTTCCTGCTCTCATTCCTGCCGTCTTATTATCTGCTGCTCAGTCAGCTGGAAAGCTCTTTGAACGGCACTAACCTGTGTGAAAGCTGCTTTTGTCAGAGTGACTGATACTACAGAGGCCTGAATAATGAAAACAAAGAGGCAAAGAGAAGCAGAGAAGGGAAACTTCACTAGTTCATATTCTCACCTCTGACATCTGTACAGATTGTATAACTTTGTTCGTCACAAGGGAACTCGTACCAGAGTCCATTATAATAATGAATCGCTGTGCAGGCTTTATAACTGTATCCAGCGTTTGGTCCTCCAGGCCTCCATCGTCTGAACTCCGTCTCCCCGGGTTTGTAGAAACTTGTGTCTGACAGTGACCACCTCCAGCTGTCACGGGACAGTCCTATCCAGGCTCTCTGATAGTGATATAAAGAATTAGACTCTGCTCTAGCTTTTTGTTGAAGACCAGATGTTTACCTAATCTTTCCATCTCCAGTCTTGATACTATCAGTCTGATCCTCTACGACTCCTTCATTCTGTTACCCTCCTTTAATAACTCATTACCAGAGATAGTTTCTGATCACTCAAACTGATTTTCAATTAGCTTCTCGAGAACATAGATCTCTGTTGTTTTAAATACTGTTTTGTGATGTTTTAGTTCTGTTTTACTGCATTAGTTGTTTCTAAGTTTTAATGTCTTGTATCGACTTGCTTCTATCGCTGCCTCTTGGCCAGGTTGTCATGTAAATAAGAATTGATTATCAATTGACTTATCTGGTTAAATAAGGTACAATAATAAATAAAATAAAAAAACTGGACTTCAAGAGATCTTTTTGTTATGTTCAAGTGATGGTGAACAACATTAACAGCCTTTGTTCTGAGTACATATATATTCAAATGTTTATGTGAAGTTAATTTGAGGCTGGCCATCAATCACTACAGGCTGTAGTAGACCCTCGTTGCATGATAAGGAACATTTGCGTTGGTAACATTACTCCCGGTAGTTCACATTGGGCGCGCGGTCTTCACCACTTCTGACCTTTACAGGTGCTTCTGTTTAACTATAAAATGGCCTAAAACGTAATCACAATTCATTATTTATTCAGCAAATAATGTTTCCATCAGCGTTTATCACATACACCGTTTAGCGATTAAGAGAAATCCGATGAGATCAAACGTATAAACTTTGAGTCAATATTCATGAAATTGAATCAAATTCTACTGTTTTTTAATTTTTCATTCGATATCACTTAATTCACATAAAGACTTGTGAATATAAACTCGGCTACTGTCTGCTGAAGGTTAAACTCAAACACTTTAGACTTCTACATTTCAAAGATAAATATTCTACTTCTTACTGCTCTACATTTAGTTATTAGTTCCTATGGAGGGTTTCAAACCTGCTGTCAGAAAGACTTTGAGATGAAAGAGAGAAAAGTGAACTCACGTAGCTGTTGTTGGAGTAGAACATGTTGTCTAAATCTGCCGTGTTGGTCAGGATCTTCATAACCTCCATGCTGTCTACAGTGACCAGGTCTGTGTGTTTCTCTCTGCAGTATCTTTGGGCTTCAGTAAAGTTCTTCCTGTCATAAACAAAATAGTACTGAAGTCCAGCAGCTGATGAGACAGCACTCAGCCCTGTAGAGACACACACACACATATAGAGCAGATTAAACGGATCGTCATCTCTGGGCCTCTACCTACCTACAGGAAGGGTGCGGAGAGATGGTCCAGACTGTTCTGGCTCCACACCTGGCTGGAACCACTCTGCACTTCCCTGAGCATTCCCTATGTCGACAACTTCAACTTGTTCTGGGAGATGCCCAACCTGCTGAAGCGTGATGGTCTCCACCCAAACCGACACGGAGCCAGGATGCTATCTGACAACATAAGGACCACACTGAAAGGCAAGTATTGACATTATGCTGAAAATATCACAGATTCATGTCCCCCAGGCATTGATCCTGATAGCGCTATACAAGTGGATGAATCTGAAAATGTTTTCTGCAGGATAACATGTAGTACTAGTGTTATTCCAGTAACGTGTAGTACTAGTACTATTCCAGTAACATGTAGTACTAGTACTATTCCTATTATAATCAACAACAGACCAAACAAAGTGGTGAAAAGAGGGGCAATACTTAACAACTTAATTGATATTAAAACTACCACTGCAATGATAGAAAAGGATAGGAAAATTAGATGTGGATTACTAAATATCAGATCTCTGTCTTCTAAAGCAGTACTAGTAAATGAATTGATATCTGATAATCAAATTGATTTATTCTGTCTTACTGAAACCTGGCTGGGCCATGAATAATATGTTAGTCTAAATGAAGCGACTCCTCCCAGTCATATTAATACTCAAATTCCTAGAGGCTCCGGCCGAGGAGGGGGAGTTGCAGCCATGTTTGATTCAAGCCTGTTAATTAACCCTAAACCCAAACTGAATTATAACTCTTTTGAAAGCCTTGTTCTTAATCTTCAACATCCAACACGGAAATCAGAACAGCCAATTATATTTGTTGTTGTCTACCGCGCTCCAGATCCGTATTCTGAATTTTTATCTGAATTCTCAGAGTTTTTATCATGTGTAGTCCTTAAATCAGACAAAGTACTTATTGTAGGTGATTTTAATATCCATGTGGACGTTGACAGCAATAGCCTTACTACTGCTTTCAACACATTACTGGATTCAATCGGTTTCAGTCAGAGTGTGCACAAGGCGACGCACTGTTTTAACCACACCCTCGACCTTGTGCTGGCTTATGGTATTGAAATTGAGGATTTAATAATATTTCCGCAGAATTTGGTATTATCAGATCATTTTTTAATTACTTTTGAATTCTTGCTACCTGACCATACTAAACTAGATAATAGCTTCTACACTAGATGCCTATCTGACAGTGCTATAGCGAAATTTAAGGAAGATATTACAACAGCATTCCACTCTATGTCGTGCCTTAAACATAACAGAGGACCTGTATGTTAACCTCAGTCCTTCTCAAATTGATACATTTGTAGACGGTGTTACGACATGCCTACGGACGACCTTAGACTCTGTCGCTCCTCTCAAAAAGAAGACGATAAAGCAAAGGAAACTAGCGCCTTGGTATAACTCCCAAACTCGCAAATTAAAACAAATCTCGCGAAACCTCGAAAGTAAGTGGCGCTCCACCAAAGTGGAAGAATCTCGTTTGGATTGGCAAGAAAGTCTCAAAACCTATAGGAAGGCCCTAAGAAAGGCCAGATCAGACTATTACTCTTCACTAATAGAAGAAAATAAGAACAACCCCAAGGTTTCTTTTCAGCACTGTAGCCAGGCTGACAGACAGTCACAGCTCTACTGAGCCATCTATTCCTCTAGCTCTGAGTAGTGATGACTTCATGAGCTTCTTTAATGATAAAATTATAACAATTAGAGACAAAATTAATCACCTTTTGCCCTTAACTTCTAACAGTTCATCTTTAAATACAGGACCACTAGAACAAACGACTAGTCCGGACATATACTTAGACTGCTTTTATCCTATAGACCTTCAACAATTAATGTTAAAGATATCCTCAGCTAAGCCATCTACCTGTCTCTTGGACCCCATCCCAACGAGGCTACTCAAAGAAGCGTTACCCGTGGTAAACACTTCACTACTAGATATGATCAATATGTCCTTATTAACAGGTTATGTACCGCAGTCATTTAAAATAGCTGTGATAAAACCTCTTCTGAAAAAACCCACCCTGGATCCTGAGGTCTTAGCAAACTATAGACCTATATCTAACCTTCCCTTTCTATCCAAGATCCTTGAGAAGGTGGTTGCTAATCAGTTATGTGATTTTCTACATAGCAACAGTTTATTTGATGATTTTCAATCAGGATTTAGAAAGAATCATAGCACAGAGACGGCACTGGTGAAAATTACTAACGACCTTCTAACAGCTGCAGACAAAGGACTTGTCTCCATACTGGTTTTACTAGATCTTAGTGCTGCATTTGACACAATTGACCATACAATCCTGTTACACAGATTAGAACACTTAGTTGGAATTAAAGGAATAGCTCTTAGCTGGTTTAAGTCTTATTTCTCTGAGCGATCCCAATTTGTTAACATTAACGATAAACCCTCCAAGCACGCCAAAGTTAGCCATGGCGTTCCTCAAGGCTCAGTGCTTGGACCAATTCTATTTTCCTTATATATGCTTCCTCTAGGTCATATTATTAGGAAACACTCAATTAACTATCACTGTTACGCAGACGATACCCAATTATATCTGTCAATTAAGCCAGATGAAAGTGGTCAGTTAGCAAGACTTCAAACGTGTGTTGAGGATATAAAATGCTGGATGACCCACAACTTCCTGATGTTAAACTCAGAAAAAACGGAAGTCATTGTGATAGGACCAACGCACCGCTGAACTTCGTTTTCGAAAGATATAGCTACTCTGGATGGTATTGCCCTGGCCTCCAGCACTGCTGTCAGAAATTTGGGAGTTATTTTTGATCAGGATATATCCTTCAACGCCCACTTAAAACAAACCTCAAGAATAGCCTTTTTCCATCTTCGTAAAATTGCCAAAATCAGGAATATCCTGTCTCAAAACGATGCTGAAAAACTAGTCCATGCATTCGTTACTTCTAGACTAGACTACTGCAATTCCTTATTATCAGGTTGCCCAAATAAGTCCCTTAAGACGCTCCAGCTGATCCAGAATGCTGCAGCACGTGTTCTGACGAAAACTAAGAGAAGAGATCATATTTCTCCTGTATTAGCTTCTCTGCATTGGCTTCCTGTGAAATCTAGGATCGAATTTAAAATCCTCCTCCTGACTTACAAAGCTCTAAATGGTCAAGCACCATCTTACCTAGAAGAGCTCTTAGTACCTTATTGTCCCACTAGGGCACTGCGCTCCCGGAATGCGGGGCTACTTGTGGTTCCTAGAGTCTCTAAAAGTAGACTGGGGGCCAGGGCCTTCAGCTATCAGGCTCCGCTTCTGTGGAACCAGCTTCCAGTCTGGGTTCGAGGGGCAGACACCGTCGCCACATTCAAGAGTAAACTGAAAACCCTCCTCTTTGATAAAGCTTATAGTTAGGGAGTGAGGAGTTGCAGCGTCCACCTAACCCGGCCCACCTGCTTCTCCTCGTAGTCATCAGTTTTATTTATTATATAATTAATAATATAGCAAGAGTAGAGGGAGGCAGGCCAGTACAGCCCGATCCAGTTGGGGAGAGTTCTAGCCTAACCAGGCACCTCTCTTTAACCTGCCTCTCTTAGTTATGCTATTATAATTCTAGACTGCAGTGGAGGCTGTTTCCTTCCAATGACACACTGAGCTGCTCTCTCATCTCTACTTGTTACTTCTGTATGCATCCTGTCCCAGAATTGCTTGTTACTAATCTAGCTCTGGGGAGTTTACTCCCCGGAGTCCTTATGTTTCTTCTTCTCTGCAATTCCCGGCCGCGTCCTGCTGCATCCGCCGCATCCACCCATGCTCTGCAGCGCCACGCTACATCCTGCAACGCCCTGCTGTGATGTTCCTATGCACAGAGTAGTCTGGATCTGGTATAGGAGACTGCACTACTCAGTATGACACGATGTGCCCTGCTATGACATGAACTTCCACGATAACCTTCGACGTCACTGTGACCTTTAATGTGACTATTATCGCCACTGTTCATCACACCCCCAACCGGCCCGTCAGAAAACGCCTACCAAGAGTCTGGGTCTGCCGAGGTTTCTTCCTAAAAGGGAGTTTTTCCTTGCCACTGTCGCGATAGCCACTGCTAATGCTTGCTCTTGATGGAATTACTGTAATTGTTGGGGTTTTGGAAATTATAGAGTGTAGTCTAGACCTACTCCATCTGTAAAGTGTCTCGAGATAACTTTTGTTATGATTTGATACTATAAATAAATTTGAATTGAATTGAAATGTAATATCAACAACTTTTTTAAGACATTTCTTATCACTGTTATAGGGATAATACACAATTGTATGTTCTAGTTATACCAATAGCACCTGCTTTCTGTTTCTTTACATGACTTAGGTTTTATGATAGAATAGAATAGATGTGTGTTTCCATATGCACAGGTACAGGGCTGTACAGGTAGTCTGGCTATCATCAGACCAAGCTCAATATTTTAAGATTGAATATTAGTCTGGGGAGTCTGCTCTGTATTTTGTCTGCACAAGAGATGATCAACGGGCATAGTTCAAATGACTCTGTACGTGACTGGATAGTCCTTCAACCAATCAGAGCAACGATCAGGGTGACGTAGCAGCGACAGCGGCATCAACCGGTTGCTGCGAAGCAGGATAGATAAACGTACAGGTTTCCAGCCTGAGCTGCAGGGAGAAATCAAACCCCCGGCAGATCGGGCTGGGGTTATTTTTATAGGAAAATTTAAAAAATTTGGAAATGGTTTTAATTATTATGAAGGTCTGTAAAAAGTTGAATAATTCCAATATTGTATGAAAGATTTTGTAATGCTGATGTTCAACTGAATTTGGATGAAGAAGTAGTTGAGTAAGATGGTGAATGGGTCAAATTAGGAAATCTCAATCAGCCTTGTTCAATATTTCCAAAGAAATATGAGAGTAAGTTGTATGACACTTTTAAAGAGTGAAAGTTGTAGAACATTTTAAAGAGACCCTATTCTGCTTTTTGGGACTTTTAGTGTGTTGGGACCAAGAAGCTGGTTGAACCTGATTTAACCAAAAAAGGCCTAAGATTGAGCTGACCAGAGCGACAAAGGAATCGTGGCCTGTATGTAAAACCCAAAGCCTGGTTAATTCACACCTCTATGTGAAAGTCCCAGCAAGAAGGGACAAGCCTCACAGCTGGCAGGAAGTCAAAGATCTACAAGATTGTAGTCTTCACACTTTCAAGAGTTTTGAGTCTTCCTATTGGTTCAGCGGGACCATAAACACAGCATGAGGTCTCAAACTATAATAAATAGCCTGTTAACCCCAAGATCCCGGCTTTCCACGGTGATTCATTTTACTGACAGGAGGCGCAGCGGTCTGGACTAGCTTAACCAGCGTCACCTCGCTGGTCGAGATTGAGCTGGGACATTTTATATCTTTCTGATATACAAAGGGGATCCGAGGAATACTGGCCCAGTATCTCCTCACATCTGCAGCGGGTTTAATCAGCCTGGATTCAAGAAATGGACTACGTTCCGCTCTTCTTGCGTCGTCGACCTGGATCGCGTGTCTTCTGCTGCTCTGGATGACACGGATCGTTAAACTCTGGTGAGAGATTAACTACAAACAACACATATACAGTCAGAGGCTTACACAGTTCTGGGCAGACGTTAGAACTAGTGTGTTTGGTTTGTTTCATTAATGAGCGAAGGTTATTGTAACCATTGTTTGCCATTTAATGTGATCTGATGTTAATCATGTACTGGTCCATGTGTGATTATTAATCTGCTTCTGTGAATGTATCATTGATCACAATACTGTTGATATGTTGTGTTAAGTAGCTGGGTAAAACTGTAATTGCTACCTGCTAAATCACTCCATTCACGGAGTTTAGTTAATGTCTGCGAGATAATCGCGGAAAATCAGCTGTTAGCTACTGGGGTGGTTATAAGGACCGAAGTTTCCCTCAGTAAGATAAAAGTCTCAGAGTCTGTCCTAATTACACGTGTGGTCCAGACCTGAATGGCGTAGGGGGGCTGGTCATTATCGATAACTAATCAGAGTGTCTCCTTCTTTACTCTTTCTTCTTTTACTAACACACACACACACACACACGCACACACACGCACACACACGCACACACACACAACACACACACACACACACACGCACACACACACACACGCGGACACAAGCTAGCCACGTAGCTCCTGAGCTAACGCTGCTAGCTTAACCACGTGGAGTCGGCATGACGTTTGTAAAGAGCTAATACATGACCTAGCATACGGGCTAAGCGTGCGTGTTGCCTAGCAACCCCCTTGGCCTCTTCAACCCCTCCTTGTGCACCCAGCACCACTACCGCCCTCTTGAGGCTAAATAGTTTTGTGCAGCTTACAGGAGTAGCCATTTTGGGAGTTGTTTTTGTGTTAGAACTACATTTCGACACCGCCCCCTCCACTTTCACTCACCCTTACACACACACACACACACACACACACACACACAGACACAGATGTGTCCATGACATATGCTGCTTTTTGTTTTTGCTGTGTTTTGGTTGTGATATTGTAAAAGGTATATGTTTATTATTGAAGGATTATTGATTAGCTACTGATAATTGTGACGTTAATAAATCTATTATACTTAAATAGCAGTTGCCTGTGATTATTTGTGTATTTATTGTAATAATTGCTGGTCGAACAGGTCCGTGCTCAAATTCACCCCTTCCTTAGGATTATTACAGAAATGAGACTGTTCCACAGTTTGATTATTGGTCCCTGCCTTGCAGGGTGGTGCCCCGCTTTGATTGTTTGTCGATTTGATAAAGTTATTAATAACCATATTCATAACTTTATTAATATTGATAAAACATCTCTGATAATTTGCCAATGATCAAATCTGTACCCTACGAGTATCCAACAGTGTGTTAGTTTTTTTAGATGCAGATCCGGCACCAGACACAAATTCACGGACGGGCATGCCATTGTTTTTATGGGGGGCCCAAATTAAATACATCTCATGATGTAACATTATCTTAATTATCTTCCAAATGAGCATTGAATGAATTCATACAGGTCAACACGTATAACAGATTTTATTTGGTATTGAAACAGGTAAGTCTTGGACAACTATTGCACACAAGCACCATAGGCCTATACAGCGTATAACAAGAGGGATAATTGCGTCAGCCTAAATCATGGACAATATTGTCGTGGGATTGGTGACAGGCTCCTCAGTCGTCAGTTAATAAAATTAAAAGGCTTGTCCGTCCAGGGCGGGCACAGCTGAGTCTGGGGGTGGACCCGGCCCCCTAAAGCCCGCCCATGACGCCTAGACTGAATAGATGTGACTAACTGGTAAACCCAGTAGTGTGAGTAGCTACTGGAACACAAACTAAAAAAAATGATAACGTTAGTTGAGCTCACTGCAGCAGCGCGTGATGATAAATTGGACAAATTGAATATCAAAGTATTATTTTTTTTTTAGAGAAAATTAACTTTATTCATTCATTCATTCATTCATAACATGCATGAATGAAAAAAAAGGAACAGGAAGAAGAAAATCTTATGGTACCTGTCACTTATTTGTGCACATAAAAAAAACTAAAAAAACAAAACAACAACAACAACAAAAAAAGGGGTGATGAAGAATGCAAAACCGATTTTACCTTGTCATAGTTGAATAATGACAGTTTAGTGGATAACTAGGACATACATAGAACCTCTAAATCCCATTGACACCTCTTTTCTCTGCAAATCTCACTATTTGAAACTGCCTCTGAAAACGGGCGAATCTCAACAAGCCGCCTACGCCTAGTTGACGTCAACTCGGCGGCTCCTCCTCATTTGGCTCTAGTCTCTGTGTTTGTCACGCCCCAACATTTGCATAGGCTACACAACTGATTTGAGATCAGCTTAGTCTTCTGAATCTAGGTCGCACAGATCTCAAGGAGTTCAGCGCCGGTGCTGCCTGTGTAGCTGCCTCACCCGGCCTGCCTTCCTTCACAGACCCCGGCCTGCTGTGAGGTAAATGGAGCTCCGTCACGACTGGCAGCCCACAGCACTCCATACCCACGCAAAGTCACCGTTTTGTGGGTGAACGGACTACCAAACGCCGCTGCCCTGACAGAGCTCCAGGGCCTGCAGCTCCCCTCTTCCTGCTAGCTAAATGCCCGGTGTGTGTGAGTGAGAGCGCGGTCAGTGAGCTTGTTACACCAGCAATCTCTTACCACAGTTCCAGTTACTCTTTTAATGTGTGTAATTATAATGTGTTGAGTTATTTAAACAAACTATTGGGGAAATAAACGCCTCTTGTCTGCGAGTGTCATTGATAGAGCCTGCGGCTGGATGGAGCTCTATCAATGAGAGCTAGCTAGCCTCCTCTTAGAATTCCTCTGGAATTCACAAAAATTCATTATCTTGAAATCGGACACCATTGTTAGCTTTATAGGACCTTTAGGTAGATGCTGTATAAGTGGCGTGAGGAAATTCAAACTGTAAATATACTCGAATTACAGCAAAAATGAAGCTAGCTATCCGTGATTTGTAGCTAGCTACACATAGTAGCTAGGGCGAAAATCCAAACTGTAAATATAGCTACTCTAGTTATGCTGGCAGCTGGCAGCCAGCCAAGAGTAACTGGAACTGTTGTAAGAGATTGCTGGTGTAACAAGCTCGCTGACCGCGCTCTCACTCACACACACGGGCATTTAGCTAGCAGGAAGAGGGGAGCTGCAGGCCCTGGAGCTCTGTCAGGGCAGCAGCGTCCATTAGACCAAAAAACGGTGACTTTGCGTGGGTATGGAGTGCTGTGGGCTGCCAGCCGTGACGGTGCTCCATCTACCTCACTGCAGGCCGGGGTCTGTGGAGGAAGGCAGGCCGGGCAGCGAGGCGGCTACACAGGCAGCACCGGCCGCTGAACTCCGACACACAGTCTTACCAAATTTGCAATTAGCCATCAATTTTCGTAAAACTGCCCATGTTTGAGCTGTATATAGTTGATTTCTCGCTTAAAAAAGTCTCATAAGTGAATTTAATAACGAAATAGCCCGATAAACAATGTATAACTTTGCAGTGTCTGAAATATGAGACCTGCTGCCGAGTCTCCCATGTGTTTCTATGTGGTTTCCTCAACAATCAGCGCGCAGCTCATTCTGAATATTCATGAGCATACCATATTTGGAAGAAAAGCTCATGTTCCAAATAGAGCCATATTCACAGGGTAGTTAAGGGCCTAATAAAATAGCATTCGGGCAATTTTCAGGCCAACCAATGTTACATACCCCATTAGGAGACCTTAAGGAACAGTGTAAAATACCCTATATAATCATTCTATCACCCCTTTCAATTTTTATAAAGATTTTTCGGCCTCTTATCTGGTCTGAGTCTGAGAGAGTTCACACGTCCCCCTCCCAGTCTGAGAGAGTCTGAGAGGGAGTCCAGACATCCCTCCCAGTCTGGGAGAGTCTGAGAGGGAGTCCAGATGTCCCTCCCAGTCTGAGAGAGTCTGAGAGGGAGTCCAGATGTCCCTCCCAGTCTGAGAGTGTCTGAGAGGGAGTCCAGATGTCCCTCCCAGTCTGAGAGTGTCTGAGAGGGAGTCTAGACTCTCTCCCAGTCTGAGAGTCCAGATGTCCCTCCCAGTCTGAGAGAGTCTGAGAGGGAGTCCAGACGTCTCTCTCCCCAACAACAGCAGACAGACAGCTCTTTGTCTTCCACATACTCGGCTTACAGAACCTCAGAATTATTTTTAACTTCATGGAAATGTGTCAGAGGCCACAATAATTTACATATCAGGCGAAACGCAAAGGTTCCGCTTTTTCTCTGCTAGCCTGAAGGTTTCCTCCTCTTCTATTCCGTCTACTAGCAAACAACAGAAACATGTCTAAAAGCTGCTGTGTGCTGATATTCACTACCAACAGGGTCAAGAACCCAGAACTTAAGATTTTATAAGCTGCTGAATCAAAAAACTAAACTTTGATGAAGACAAAAGTTGAAACAGACGTGAAGAATCAGTAGAGAGAATGGAGAGACTGTGGGATCCTGACACATAACGACGTTAGCTTAGTGTGAGGATCCCACAGTCTTCCCATCCTCCCTCCTGTCAATGACGTCATCATCTCGTGCCGTAGAAATAAAAATGACTTATCTTTGCTAAAGCACAGCCTAATTTTGTTTTTGTTATGTTTATATATAAAGTATATGCTATGTATATAGTATATTTATCTATAGTATATTATCTCTTTCATGATAGATAAGTCTAACTTTCATCGTCTCTTTTAAAGTTAACTGGGCTAGTCCTCCTGTTGTGTTTTGACAAGAATTCTTTCACAAGAAGGACCTCATAACGTAACTAATGATTAACTGTGCTGTACGTCATTTATTTTGTGGATTTGATTTGCAAATAAATGAATAAAATGTGATAAGAGTTTTGTAGCCACAAGTATATATAGATATGTAATAAAAGACTATAAACATTAATAAAACATTAAATACTCACCTGATGCAGCCATGATGAGCAGAAGAAGTTTGTCCATCTTGTCTGCTCTCCGTCCTCCTCACTGTGGGACTTCAGACAGGTCGCTGCTCATTTAACTCATTGTTCCACATGAACAGTGGACAACACCTCCGTATTGTTTGGCTGCAGGCAACAACTATTTACATGTTAGGCAAATAATGGGCACAATGGACAAAAGAAAAGGTTCCTCTTTTTCTAAAACATGTTTGATGCCATTTTGCTGGCCTACAGCCATAAACAAATATTTTTTTTAATTTTAATTTAACCTTTCATGACCCACACAAGTCATAAAGAACAGATTCTTATTTCCAATAGCGGCGTGTGTTTAAGTGTCTTAAAGTGTAACTCTCGCCAAAATGCAACCTGGGGTCTTTTTGTGAATGTACCCGAGTCAAACTTTAGTTTAAAAGCAAATTCAGGACGGAAACACCACTTTTAAGATTGACCGTATTCTCATTTTGTGTCAAATGTCCTTTTGAATGGGAGAGTTAGGGACACTACTATGATCACATAAAAATCACTATTTTTAAAACACTAAGGGCCCTATCTTGCACTCAGCGCAATTGCCTTTGTACACCGACGCATGTATCATTCCTATTTTGCACCCGACGCACAGCGGACTTTTCCCTCCACAGACGCACGTCGGTAAATTAGGGAATGTATTTGCGCTCCTGGGGGCGGTTCAGCGAAAAGAGGAGGCGTGTTCAGGCGCAAACATTACGTAGTCCTATTCTGCAGTTTCAGAAAACAATTCCACCACAGACCAGGAAAAACCTGGTCTAAAGTCAGTAGCGCGTTATTCAGATGCTATTTTAGGGGCGCATGCTTGGCCATATTGTAGCGTGTGCACAACGCGCATACACTTCTCTCATCTACAGCAGTTCCCATTTTTGAAAACCATGCATAATTACAAAGAAAAACAGCGCCAGAGATCCGCCCACAAAGCTACTTGCGTTTGGCGTTTCACACTTGCGTTTCAGATCGTTAAAATAGGGCCCTAAGAAGGCTCGACACCACATGAGACTTTACTTCAAGTATCACCAGGAGCTCTACACATGAACTCAGCATTGACAACATTGGTTGTGTGCACAGAGTTTACTAAGAAGAAGGTTTTGAACAACTCAATTTAGCTATTGTTTTTTCCGGTCGCCGCCATCTTGCCAGCCAAAAACTTTCTGGGGAGGGATGTCAAAAATTATAAAAACAGCAGAACATTTCCAACGAGCATTACATTAATAACAACAGAGTGTAAATTGTAATTTCCCCATTGGTGATCAAAAAAGAGTATTAATTATTATATTAATGGCATCCAGTCGACTTCACGTAAACATACACGCCACTTTCTAAAGCCAAGAGGCGTGTTATCTGTACGCATTTGGAGCTATCTATGTGTATGTCTATACCAGAACGGGACATTGCATTTGGAGCTATCTACGTGTAGTTCTAAGCGGGATGGATTTAGGAAAACAATAATGGGACGCGGGACAACAACGGCACGGTTGGGTTTAGGAAATGTGACACATGGGACCTGATCCCCGGTCTTCTGGGTGAAGGTCCTGTGTCTGACCCATCCTCCCCCCCAACCAACCTCCCTACGTGGATTCTCGCCCTTTCATACGACTCGCTACGGCGTAATTCACACTCACTCGCAAGGTAATGTAAGTCAATGGAGGCCAAACGGCGTTTATAAACACGCTAAAAAGCGAGTATGCGTCTGGATAACACGCCAAAATGGGATACGATTTAGCGTGTCATACATACGCCACTTCATGACATCAGTCTGGAGAACAAGTCATTTTTCATGACATTTCTATTACTTCATTACCCAAGTATTAATATTCAATTACATCCATAATTAGTTAACATTTGCCACATTTAGGTTTTTTGTTCCAACTGTACCCATGTCGGGTTACCCTGGGCATTTCCTGCGAAGGCCATGGTAACAAAGACCCCCCCCCCTCCAGAGATGTTACCCTGTTGTAACCATTTAAAGGGGCACTATGCAGTTTTGGCCATTTCCTCACTGTTTTCTTGCTTTTTACTGGCAGCTATAGAGCTATAGAGCCCCCCCCCCCTACAGGTTTCTCTATAGAGCCCCCCCCTACAGCCAGTGGCGGATCTAGAAAATTTTACATGGGGGAGCAAAGGGGTAGCGAGAGATCTTGGTAGGGTGGCAGGGGAAGACGGTACATGGGAACCCCCATATGTAAACTGCTATTCCCTACTACGCCCCGCGACACCCTGCTATGCCCTAAACTGCTACAACTATTATTTCTAGTCATAGTTCCATTATCTTTTTTGTTACTATAATCACGCCCGCCGATAGGGGGGGACAAACGGGTCTGTTGTCCCGGGCCCACAGTAGGGGGGGGCCCAGAACTGGGGGCCCAGAACTGGGCCCTCATTAAATTATGGAATAATTGAAAAACATTTTTTTAAATAGGCCTATTTGTGGAAAAAAATATGTAATATTTGAGTTACATAAAAGCTTTTTCCTCGCCACTGTTGCACCAAATGCTTGCTCTTTGGAGAATTGTTGGGTCTTTGTAACTTAAAGAGTGTGGTCTAGACCTACTCTATCTGTAAAGTGTCTTGAGAAGAGTGAACTGTTGTTGTATATGTAAATATTTACATATCTAACCCTATAACATATACAACAGAATGGAAATAGCCAAAAACTGAAAAAACGTCATGTCACGACATGTTATGTTATGTTATATGTAAGGAGAATATAAACCAACCATATGGTCCAGGGGTTACTGCAGCCTCCTCTTCCTCTCTGTCATCTTCATCCTCCTGATCACTCTCTGCCTCTGTCCCTCTCTCTGAACCTGCAGCCTCCTCTTCATCCCTCACTGTCAATTCTTCCTTTCCCTCTTCTCTTTCACTCATTTCTGCATCTCCTTCTGTGGTCTTCTCCTGCTCTGACCTGCCTGGTCTCTCCAGTTTACTGTCTTCTCCTTCTTCATTTCCCTCCTCCTCTTCCTCCTGTGCACTACTCAGGATTTTCTTGGCTGGCAATATCCCCACTTTTAGGCTTCAGCTAATATCTCCAGCTACTCTGGCCTGCAAAAGTCAAGATGTGAAAAGCTCTTGTTATTCTTGTATTACATTAGACTGTATGGCCCTGTAGCTAATAAGTAGCCTAAAAAACATAATTTATTACATGCACAAATCAGTTATGTTTAGGCTAGCCTTCTTAATCCCGTTGTATTTGTTGTTTTCCCAGTTTGGCAGCTCGGTCGCTCCAGTCTTTGCCGGGATGCAGGGCCAGCACACCGCAGCAGACTCGCTGTGTGCGAACGCCGCTCTGCACGTTTGATGCAGGGACGTAGCTAAGTATTTGAGGGGCAGGGGGCTAAGATTACATCTACAATTATTATTTATTATGAATTAATATAAATTAATTGTTTGTTTCAATGTTTTAAGAAGCCTGTGCACATAGTGGCAGTTTGTTTTTACAAGCAAAGTTTTTTGAACACCAAAGTTAGGGGAGCAGCTGGGGGGGCAAGGCCCTACAGTGGGGGGTCAGCTGCCCCCTTGCCCCCTGCCTACAGCTCCTATGTTTACCAACATGGCATCAGAGGCCCGTTCCAGAAAGCAGGTGTGTGTGTGTGTGTGTGTGTGTGTGTGTGTGTGTGTGTGTGTGTGTGTGTGTGTCGGAGAAAAAAACTCAAGTGTCTGTCATTCTCCTCCCAATGAGAGGGATGACAGAAACTCATTTCCTCATTCATTCATTCAGTCTGTATCAAGCGCATTTGAATGCAGTTTGTTATCTGCATGAATACAATTTTTTAATATTGGTTTATGTTAGGCAGATTATAAAACGTTTTGTTCTCAAACATGTCATGTCCTTTTGTCGTGATCCCGTTGATGGAAAAAGCTGTATTACTTCACAGAGAGTTTACGTCGGTATTGAGTCCCGATTATAGATGTATTTTCATTTCCACATAACCGATTTGAGAGGAATTTTTTAGTCACAGTCCATTAGATATGTAGATACCTTATCTGTCCTCATATCACTAACATCAGCCATCGTGGACAGGTCCATTAGATATGTAGAGACCTTATCTGTCCTCATAACACTAACATCAACCATCGTGGACAGGTCCATTAGATATGTAGAGACCTTATCTGTCCTCATATCACTAACATTAGATATGTAGAGACCTTATCTGTCCTCATATCACTAACATTAGATATGTAGAGACCTTATCTGTCCTCATATCACTAACATTAGATATGTAGATACCTTATCTGTCCTCATATCACTAACATTAGATATGTAGATACCTTATCTGTCCTCATATCACTAACATCAACCATCGTGGACAGGTCCATCAGATATGTAGAGACCTTATCTGTCCTCATATCACTAACATTAGATATGTAGAGACCTTATCTGTCCTCATATCACTAACATTAGATATGTAGAGACCTTATCTGTCCTCATATCACTAACATCAACCATCATGGACAGGCTTTAACATCCCAGCAGATTCTTTGTGTCGCATTACGTTTTTTGCAAACGGCAGTTTTCTTTACAACAGTGTAGCCGATCATACTATAATAGTAAAGCCACTGTAGAGCCGTCAGAAAAGTGTGACTCGCTCTGAAACGTTTTTTAAACGTCTTTGTAGTTGTAGTTTGTACCCTGGACACAAACCAGTGAGAGCCATTAAAAAATAAATGATTATACATTATAGTTCTGTTAATGATCATGGTGCTGCAGCCTCAGAATGGGAATAGTATAGTTTACTTTTTCGTCCGCAGCATTGCACCTAAACGAAACTATAGGTGTAATACAATTCCAGTTTTCACCAGTAATATTATAAGTTAACTGTGATTAAATATGAAATTAATACACTGTTAATGCATACGCATTGATCGAGCAGCAATTTTCTCCCACACCAATTCTCTCTCTTTTGCAGCAGCAGCAACGGCTGTCTTGCTTTTTTTAACAAAATGCATGTTCAAACCACAGACAGTAGGTCCAAACCACAGACAGTAGGTCCAAACCATAGACAGTAGGTCCAAACCACAGACAGTAGGTCCAAACCACAGACAGTAGGTCCAAACCATAGACAGTAGGTCCACATCATAGACAGTAGGTCCAAACCACAGACAGTAGGTCCAAACCACAGACAGTAGGTCCACATCATAGACAGTAGGTCCAAACCACAGACAGTAGGTCCAAACCATAGACAGTAGGTCCAAACCACAGACAGTAGGTCCAAACCATAGACAGTAGGTCCAAACCACAGACAGTAGGTCCACATCATAGACAGTAGGTCCAAACCACAGACAGTAGGTCCAAACCATAGACAGTAGGTCCAAACCACAGACAGTAGGTCCAAACCACAGACAGTAGGTTCAAACCACAGACAGTAGGTTCAAACCACAGACAGTAGGTTCAAACCATAGACAGTAGGTCCAAACCATAGACAGTAGGTTCAAACCACAGACAGTAGGTTCAAACCACAGACAGTAGGGCCAAACCACAGACAGTAAGTTCAAACCACAGACAGTAGGTCCAAACCACAGACAGTAGGTTCAAACCACAGACAGTAGGTTCAAACCACAGACAGTAAGTCCAAACCACAGACAGTAGGTCCACACCATGGACGGTAGGTCCAAACCACAGACAGTAGGTCCAAACCACAGACAGTAGGTTCAAACCACAGACAGTAAGTCCAAACCACAGACAGTAGGTCCAAACCATAGACAGTAAGTCCAAACCATAGACAGTAAGTCCAAACCATGGACGGTAGGTCCAAACCATAGACGGTAGGTTCAAACTCGTTGACCCCAGGACTTTGCGTAAACATACACACCACTTTCCTAAATTCCAAATTTCCAAATGGCGTGTTATTGTACGCATTTTTCAGCTACCCACGTGTATGCCTACGCTGTATACAGCTGATGTAAACATACATGTTTTACCCTCCACCACCCCAACCAACCTCCTTATATAGTCCCACGTCCCTTTATACTACTCGCTACGGCGGAAATTCACTCGCAATGTAGGTCAAAGGCAGGCGATTTGCGTTGATAAACACACTAAAAAGCAATTATGCGTCTTGATAACATGCCACAATGGCATACCAATTGGTGTGTCATACATACGCCACTTCATGAGATCAATCTGATGTTTACTGGTGTCTGACTCCTCGGTCAGTCTGCCGCTTCCTCTTCCTCTGTTCCTCCAACAATGCTTTCCGAGCTTTCTGCTTCTTTTTAGCCGACTCAGCCATGACGATAGTGTGAAAAGCTCCATCGCTACCTTGATAGCCGGTTCCTGAATAGGTGTATGTGTGCAGTGCCGTCAAGCAATTCGTTACATGGCGAGACCTGGTATCACGCCATACTTCCTGACACTGAGGCCGGCAGCTCGCCAGCCGAAAGTTGCGAGGGTGGTTTTTCAGCTCACAGGAGCTAGGGGCGAGCGAGCACCATTCAAATTGAAAAAAGTCATATAACCATTCCAATGACTCCGAAGCTGTTCAGTTAAGGTCAATTAAGCTAAAAAACCTGCATAGTTCCCCTTTAATAGATATGAAGAAATCTTTGAGTCGCTGGCTTACCAGAGACCTCACTATCTTTGGTAGAGTCACTTTGTCTAAAACAGAAGGTCCGTCCAAAGTAATTTATCCATGCCTCTCCCTGTAAGTTTCTTCCAGTAATGTTAAGAAAGCCAACTCAATTATTTTCCAATTCCTGTGGAAACATAAAACCCATTATATTTCGAAATCACAGCTGGTTAAAGAGTATGATATGGCATTGTTTTAATAAGAATAACCCAGACCTATATGTTAAATGTGGCCTAGAAGAGGGTACACTATTTCACTGTCTATGGAACTGCCCAAAAATGAGAGAATCTGGGAAAAGGTTTACAGACTTTGTCTGACATTGCCTCTGACACTACCTGGGCATACAGGTAGGGTCCCAGAGTTAATGTCAGGTTTTGCATATACAGTATGTAGATCCTGACATCCTGATAAGAGTTATAAATAAATATAATTTTCAGACTGTGATATGGGTGGTATTAATTGAGTCAATGTTTGAGAACTTTAAAGGTGTCTACACACCAACCAGACGGCCAACCCTCGGCAGAAAAGCCAGTCGAAATGATCAGTCTCCCCGTGTTGGTCCAAAAAGTTCCTCAGAACACACCAAAGAGATGAGAGGAGATGAGACGTAATACGTCTCCATAGCAGCAGGCGGCGCTAATCTGTATTGTTGCCCAGGAAATGAAAACCGGCAGCTGATTGGACGAACGTGTCACATGGGTTTGTTTTCTCCAGAAATTCAAAGCCAGACTGTCATGGCGGCTCGTTCAGAATACGATCTCATATTGGACTAAAATAGTTCACTGAGACATGTTTCTGAGAACATTTGGAGAGAGAAATAGGCATTGTTTCTCTGTGTGTGTGTGTGGTGTGTGTGTGTGTGTGTGTGTGTGTGTGTGTGTGTGTCTGTGTGTGTGTGTGTGTGTGTGTGTGTGTGTGTCTCTGTGTGTGTGTGTGTGTGTGTGTGTGTAGTTCCTGAATCTGTCTTCATTTCAGATCAACAAAGGTCAGTTTAAAAGATCTCCATCAGATTTTGAGAGACTCTAGTCACCTCATCCTGCTCCCCATGTCCTGGTGAGTCCCGACTGCCCCTCCGACTGAACATGTCAGGTCGGCCAAAATGAACGCCGACAGCCCCCCAGAACAGATTTGCGTCACTGACCTCGCCAGACTGTCTAACGGCCGATAATCGGCTAAGTGCGTCCCGGCTATAAGATGAACTGGTTGAAAACATACCTATCACAACCAGATTCTATGTCCACATACCTAGACACCTATTTAAACAAGTAAGAGGGATTGATTTTTTTTTAAAATGTGATTTTGAGGTGACCAAATTCCTGTTAAATTATCAAACTTCCACAAACAAATTCTCCAATATTGGAAAATGATATTCACCCATAACTATTCTTCCCATGGATCCACCTTATGGAACAATAGGGTCATTATAATCAATTCATACTTTGCAGTGACGTCATTACCATGGATACCTGGCGGGCAAGAAACGCCGATAGAATGGTGCTGAACAGTGGCCAGTCACAGGAATTGCAGCCTTGCAGATAATACTACAATCAATCAACTATTCAGACCAGATGTCACTCGGAACTTGTGATCCATACACAGCACCCGCTGATGTTTTCATTGCTTTGAAGCTGGCAAAGTCTCTAGCAGACTTGGAGTTTGGAGATATTTACATCTATCTTATAGAGAATCAGACTTATTTACATCTATCTTATAGAGAATCAGACTTATTTACATCCATCATATAGAGAATCAGACTTATTTACATCTATCATATAGAGAGATTTATTTTAATTTATTTTATAAAAAAAAATTATAATTTTTTTTTTTTATTAAAAAAAAAATAATACTTTTATATTATACTTTAAATTTTTTATCAATATAGAGAATCAGACTTATTTACATCTATCTTATAAAGAATCAGACTTATTTACATCTATCTCATAGAGAATCAGACTTATTTACATCTATCTTATAGAGAATCAGACTTATTTACATCTATCTTATAGAGAATCAGACTTATTTACATCTATCTTATAGAGAATCAGACTTATTTACATCTATCATATAGAGAATCAGACTTATTTACATCTATCTTATAGAGAATCAGACTTATTTACATCTATCATATAGAGAATCAGACTTATTTACATCTCTATTATAGAGAATCAGACTTATTTACATCTATCATATAGAGAATCAGACTTATTTACATCTCTATTATAGAGAATCAGACTTATTTACATCTATCATATAGAGAATCAGACTTATTTACATCTATCTCATAGAGAATCAGACTTATTTACATCTATCATATAGAGAATCAGACTTATTTACATCTATCTTATAGAGAATCAGACTTATTTACATCTATCATATAGAGAATCAGACTTATTTACATCTATCTCATAGAGAATCAGACTTATTTACATCTATCATATAGAGAATCAGACTTATTTACATCTATCATATAGAGAATCAGACTTATTTACATCTATCTTATAGAGAATCAGACTTATTTACATCTATCATATAGAGAATCAGACTTATTTACATCTATCTCATAGAGAATCAGACTTATTTACATCTATCATATAGAGAATCAGACTTATTTACATCTATCTTATAGAGAATCAGACTTATTTACATCTATCTCATAGAGAATCAGACTTATTTACATCTATCTTATAGAGAATCAGACTTATTTACATCTATCTCATAGAGAATCAAACTTATTTACATCTATCTTATAGAGAATCACTTATTTACATCTATCTTATAGAGAATCAGACTTACATCTATCTTATAGAGAATCAGACTTATTTACATCTATCTCATAGAGAATCAGACTTATTTACATCTATCATATAGAGAATCAGACTTATTTACATCTATCTCATAGAGAATCAGACTTATTTACATCTATCATATAGAGAATCAGACTTATTTACATCTATCTTATAGAGAATCTTATAGAGAATCAGACTTATTTACATCTATCTTATAGAGAATCAGACTTATTTACATCTATCTCATAGAGAATCAGACTTATTTACATCTATCTCATAGAGAATCAGACTTATTTACATCTATTAGGGCTGGGCGATAAATCGATTTTATCGATTAACTCGAATGTGTAGTCAAAGTAGATTTGTTTAAATGAAAAATCGATTTTCTCCTTAACATCCACCGACGCTCCCCTCTGGGCTCCCGTAGCTCCGAACGGGCTCATCCCTCCCCCCGCACGTTTGCCATAGAGATATACAAACAACATGGCAGCGACAGGGACTAACATTAATTATTTTCTTAACCAGTCGTTTCATTACTTACTTATCTGTAATCTCCGCCGAAATGACCAGCAGCTCGCGGTGCTCTGTCCCCGGCTGAGAGTCACCTATTCTGGGTAACTGAACCACCAGCTACCGCTGACCTGAAGGAGCTCCATGCGGGGCACCAGAGGCGGTGTTGAGGAACTCTTTTGCGGCTTAACACATCTACTAAATGCTGCTGATACAACCGAGCTGTGACGGTCTGTAGCGGCTTAAACAACTTGCAATTGCCGCTCTGTAGCACGGAGCTCCGCTTCGACGTTTGTTTTTATCGCTACGAAGGAGCTTATTGCTACAGGTACGCTACATTCAAGAGACCACGGGATGTTAACGTACGTTACTCAGCAACAGGTGAAAATAGGGGCAAGGTTGCGCAATAACGTTAAAATGATTTGAACTTTTAGCGAGGAACGAGAAGTGAATTACCACCTGTATGTGTGAAAACAGCTTTATCTCACGCATCCGTTTTGTTGTTGAATATATAGCCCCCCAAAAAAAAACAACCTCAAACCAATTTATATTTCCACAAAATTGGCATGAATAATCATAATGGTACATGCCCCATGTGTGTGTATGAGACAAAACAAAATAAAACTTGTTTTGAACAATTTCTTTGTCATCTGCAGATTGATTTTAAGTAGAGGGAGAAAAAAATCAATTTAAATCTTAAATCGGATTTTTTTTGAGAATCAGACTTATTTACATCTATCTCATAGAGAATCAGACTTATTTACATCTATCTTATAGAGAATAAGACTTATTTACATCTATCTCATAGAGAATCAGACTTATTTACATCTATCATATAGAGAATCACTTATTTACATCTATCTCATAGAGAATCAGACTTATTTACATCTATCATATAGAGAATCACTTATTTACATCTATCATATAGAGAATCAGTCACCGCACAAAAAATGAAGCCTACAAAAGTAGGCTACAGATAGCTATCTTTTTTTCAAGAGTGGATGGGTTAACAACGCTGTCGTATGATAGGTGAAAAACAGGAATATCTTCATAGTTCATCTTCACTAGTTAGTTAGCTAGCTAGCTAGCTACCCGCTAACGTTTGCTGATCTGTTCCGTCGTGTGATGAAGTCTTCATCTGAATACGTTCAGCCTGCCTTCTGGAGAATGACAGCTTGATAAGTAGTTTTTGTCTTTTTTAAACCTTCTGCCAACACTAGGCTATGTATCATGTAGGGTGACCAGATGTCCCGGTTTGACCACAGACAAAAGCGTGTGGGACGCTAAAATGTCCCGGTTTACACCAACCACTATGAAACTGTCCGGTTGTCAGCGATTATAACCGACGTGGTCTAATTTATAGTCCGATCATTAACTAAACCCAACTAATAAAGTGTCCAGCGATGATTTTTTAACAATGTGTGTGTGTGTGTGTGTGTGTGTGTGTGTGTCGTGTGTGTGTGTGTGTGTGTGTGTGTGTGTGTCGTGTGTGTTGGGGACCAAGAAGCTGGTTAAACAGTGATTTGGCTCAGATTGAGTTGACTGCAGAGACACAGGGGAGGCAGGACAAAGGATCTTGGCCTCCATGTGAATTCCAAAGCCAGTTTCACGAAACTCCTAAAAAGCCGCCACTTCGCAAGATGGAGAAAGTGCATTCAACACGTGTGGGACAAGGCAGACTGGTGGTGAGACAAAGAACTGCTTCACACCTGTGACCAGGTTGCAGTTTTCCCATTGGCCGTCGGGTCTTTGAATGCACCACCCCGCCACTAGGAGGGAACAATAAAAGCTTTCGGCGTTTGTGCTTTCTTCGCTTTAACGGTAACCCCGGTTGCTGAAAGGAGGCACTAGTCCGGACTAGCTAGCTAACCAGCATCACCCTCGCTGGTCGAGTTTCGAGCTGGTACAAAGTTTATATCGGCCTGATATACAAAGGGGATCCGAGGGATGACTGGCCGAAGTATTCCTTCATCTGCAGCGGGCTTAATCAGCCTGGATCCAAGAAAAGGACTAGGTTCTGTTTCTTGTTTGGTCGACCTGGATCACGTCTCGTCCCCTGCTCTGGACGAAACGGATCGTTAAGCTCTGGCGAGAGACTTAACTGACAAACAACGCATACAGTAAGGAGGCTTTTACACAGTTCTGGGCAGATATTAGAACTAGTGCGTTTTGGTTTGTTACTAATGAGCAAAGGGTTCGCTACCGCTGTTGCCATTAATGTGATCTGATTGTAATCATGTATGGGCCATATCTGGTTATTAATCTGTTCTGTGAATGTATAAATTTATCATTATACTCGTTGATTCATGTTGTGTTAAAGTAGCTGGGTTAAAACCGTAATTGCTATCTGCTACTCACTCCTTTCAGGAGTTTTAATTACTGTCCGCGAGATAATCGCGATTAATCAGCTGTTAAGCCACTGAGCTGGCCGTTATCGATAACTGAGATCAGAGTGTGTCTTTTCTTCCCTTCCTTTATTCTGTTCCTTTAACTAACACACACACACACACACACACACACACACGGACACCCGAGCTAATGCTGCTAGCCTCACACGTGGAGTCGGCATCACCTTGTACAGAGCTAACACATGACCTAGCATACTAGGCTAAAGCGTGCCGCGTTGGCTGCACAACCCTTCGGCTTCTTCAGCCCCTCCCGTGCCGCAGCACCACTACCGCCCTCTTGAGGCTAAATAGTTTTGTGCAGCTCACAGGAGTAGCCAGTTTGGTTTTTGTGTTAGGAATACATTTTGACACCGCCCCTCCTCTTCGCCCACACACACACACACACACACACACACACACACACACACACACACACACACACACACACACACACACACAGACGTGTCCATGACACATGCGCTGTTGTTTTTGCTTTGTTTTTGGTTGTGATATTGTAAAAGGGTATATGAGTTTATTATTGAAGGATTATTGTTTAGCTACTGATAATTGTGAAGTTAATAAATCTTCTTATAATGCTTAATTAGCAGTTGCTTGTGATTATTTGTGTACTTGTTGTAATAATGGCCGGGGTCGATCAGGTCCGTTGCGTGGATTCACCCCTTCCTTTATTTCCTTTTTAAGGGATTACCACAGAAATGAGACTGTTCCACAGTTTGATTATTGGTCCCTGACTAGCAGGGTGGTGCCCCGTTTTGATTGTTTGTCGATTTGATAGTTATTAATAACCATATTCATAACTTTATTAATGTTGATAAAACATCTTTGATAATTTGCCAATGATCAAATCTGTACCCTACGAGAATCCTACATTATGACGCCCCGTGTGAGCCTGTTAGAACCAGCGTTGTTACAATAATTATACATAATAATCCATAATTTTTGAATATTAAATTTTTATTTTTGAAAATTATAATTTTCCCGCAACATTTAACGCCCCGTGCGTGCGTTGAATACCAGCTTTAGTGCAACATTTATTCATAATTGTCCATACCTTTTTTCAATTTTAAATATAAAAAAAAAAAAATTTTGAAAATTAATTTTTCTGCAACCTGCCAAGCATACATTCAGTTGTGATCTGTGAATTTTTCAGTGTGTACATTGGTTAGTAGACAACAACATTTTCACGCTCTACTTGAACCCTTGACAGTAACGGCTATAACTCAACTGAGGTGTCCGGGCCTCTACGGCCGCCTGACACGATCGGGTTGGTGGTAAATGGTAGTAATTAGCTTAGTTAGCAGTCAAGATTTTCACGCTCTACTCGATCTTAAAGTTATTGATACTAACACTCAGATTTTTGACAGTAACAGCTATTACGCACCGGAACTGGTGGACCTCTGCGACTACCGATAGAATTGGGTTGGTGGTAAATGGTAGTAATAAGCACTACAGGTTAAGCCTTTCACCTGCTCCTTGAAACAACTTGTTCACAGTTAATTTTCCTTTGTCACCACAAAGGAATTGAGCCCTGGTATAAATCTCTTTACTAAGAGGTAAAATGAGTCGCTTTGAGTACCAGAGGCCGGAGGTGAAAGCTTCCGACAAGCCGACCGACACAGTCCTGCAGAATGTGGTCGCTTGTCTCATCCTAGACTCTGAAGAGAATAACCGTGATGGTTATGAAACTACCTGCGATGAAATACTCCAGGAACTTGTAGCTTACATAGCACAGCCGTCCTGGATGCTAAAAGCTAGCATACAAGGCTTGCTTGGCCAATTGGTGCTAATCTATCAGAGCCGAACCCATCGGCAACGCGCTGTCCTCCAAGCACAGATCGCACTGCTGCATAATCTGTGCCGCCAGCGTTACGATGTATATTTGTAAACATTGTTGCAACGCCTCTTCTTATCGGTCTCGTTTTAACCTAACTAATTCTTTTGCTGACACCAGTGTTAAATTTCACAGCAGGCTTTCAGCCAACACTTTGATTATTGAGCAAATTCACTCAATTCACACAACAAATATATATATATGTTATAGAATGATGTTCTTGCCCGCCAGCCAGTAGTTGTGATGTCACATGCAAAGTATGAATAGGAAATCCTCGTTTAGGACCTGCAACCCAATGTCATGCTGCAGACACACACACACACACACACACACACACTCAAACACACACACAGATACACAAACACACACACACACACACACACACACTCAAACACACACACAGACACACACACACACACACACACACACACTCAAACACACACACAGACACACACACTCAAACACACACACAGCACACACATTCAAACACACAAACACACAGATACACATTCATCAGTATCAGATCTTTGATATGATAACATGATTCATCAGTATCAGATTTAGTCAGTATGATTATTCTGATGAGTAAATAAATTCATTGTTCTGAGCCTTCCTTTCGTTGGTTTATAAATTATTTTAAATTGTTTCTTTCTTTTCACTGAAAAGATCAAATCTAGTAAAATTACCAGAAAAATGTGTAGTGAGATATCTAGAGAACTATGTTTACATTACAGTTTTTTACGATTGTTTACACATTAAAGTAAAATTTCCACACAATTTGCAAATTTCTACTCCAATAGAGCAAAACACATCCACAGATTTGCACAACATTAGACACAATGTCTGCTTCAGCCTTTTTACAAAACAACATACAGTGATTTATAAAACTCTACACACATGTTCACACCTTAGACACAGATGAGGGATTGTGAGGTCACTTCCTTGTCATTACACAGCCCCGGATTACCAATGCCACACCAATGAACCGAACTGGATAACCACATCCACCAGGTGTGGAAGCACACATGTGCTAATTTGAGAAGCGCAGCACTCAGGGGTGCTATACAGTCATTTTTCTTCAGAGTCAAAGTGTATGTACTTCATGCAGTAATTTTTATTTGTCTACAGATTTTATTTGTTTCATTGATTTCATTGTTGTTGGTTGATTACTGTAACTGATTATCGTAAGAAATACTGTAAGTATTGAAATAAATACTTGAAATATTCAGTGTGCAGCATCAGTGTTGTGCAGTGCTTGGTAAGTTTATAGTAGGCCTTTTTGTGTACATTCTCCTATATCTCAAACTAATCATGAAGAATGTTGTGGGTTTGTCACTATTGTTTTGTCATCTAAATTATCCTTACATATAGCAATGTCTGGCCAAAACTCTAGCACATGCTATTTAAGTAAAATTAGTTTTTTACAAATGTGTTTTTATTTATCACAGCAGTGTGAAACTGGCTGCAATAGTGTCTGATCATTGAGGGACTGGGTTGGTTAAATGAAAACTAATAGCATTTTCACAAATATATGTATATGTTTTGACTGAAGTGTGTCATTTGCAAACAATCTAGGAATTATGCAAAATTGAGTGTGGTGTTTGGATAAGTGTGATTATTTTTGAAAAAAGAACCTGGTTTTCAAATTGCATATAAACAATTGAAAAAACTGTAATCTCCTGTGTGTTGTGTATGTGTGT
>NC_053116.1:43143656-43148656 GCF_010015445.1 Perca fluviatilis
TAGAATCAGACTTATTTACATCTATCATATAGAGAATCAGACTTATTTACATCTATCTCATAGAGAATCAGACTTATTTACATCTATCATATAGAGAATCAGACTTATTTACATCTATCTTATAGAGATCTTATAGAGAATCAGACTTATTTACATCTATCTTATAGAGAATCAGACTTATTTACATCTATCTCATAGAGAATCAGACTTATTTACATCTATCTCATAGAGAATCAGACTTATTTACATCTATTAGGCTGGGCGATAAATCATTTTATCATTAACTTCGAATGTTGTATCAAAGTAGATTTGTTTAAATGAAAAATCGATTTTCTCCTTAACATCCACGGCTCCCCTCTGGGCTCCGTAGCTCGAACGGGCTCATCCCTCCCCACGCGTTTGCCATAGAGATATACAAACAACATGGCAGCGACAGGACTAACATTAATTATTTTCTTAACCAGTCGTTTCATTACTTACTTATCTGTAATCTCCGCCCGAAATGACCAGCAGCTCAGTGCTCTGTCCCCGGCTGTTGAAGTCACCTATTCTGGGTAACTGAACCACCAGCTACCGCTGACCTGAAGGAGACTCCATGCACGGGGCACCAGAGGCGGTGTTGAGGAACTCTTTAGCGGCTTAACACATCTACTAAATGCTGCTGATACAACCGGGCTGTTGACGGTCTGTAGCGGCTTAAACAACTGCAATTGCGGCTCTGTAGACGGAGCTCGGCTTGTACGTTTGTTTTATCGCTACTGAGGGGGCTTATGTTACAGGTACGCTACATTCAAGAGACCGCGGGATGTTAACGTACGTTACTCAGCAACAGGTGAAAATAGGGGCAAAGGTTAGTAATACGTTAAAATGATTTGAACTTTTAGCGAGGAACGAGAAGTGAATTACCACCTGTATGTGTGAAAACAGCTTTATCGCATCCGTTTTGTTGTTGAATATATAGCCCCAAAAAAAAAAAAAAACAACCTCAAACCAATTTATATTTCCACAAAATTGGCATGAATAATCATAATGGTACATGCCCCATGTTGTGTATGAGACAAAACAAAATAAAACTTGTTTTGAACAATTTCTTTGTCATCTGCAGATTGATTTTAAGTAGAGGGGAAAAAAATCAATTTAAATCTTAAAATCGGATTTTTTTTGAGAATCAGACTTATTTACATCTATCTCATAGAGAATCAGACTTATTTACATCTATCTTATAGAGAATCAGACTTATTTACATCTATCTCATAGAGAATCAGACTTATTTACATCTATCATATAGAGAATCACTTATTTACATCTATCTCATAGAGAATCAGACTTATTTACATCTATCATATAGAGAATCAGACTTATTTACATCTATCATATAGAGAATCACTTATTTACATCTATCATATAGAGAATCCGTCACCGCACAAAAATGAAGCCTACAAAAGTAGGCTACAGATAGCTATCTTTTTTTCAAGAGTGGATGGGTTAACAACGCTGTCGTATGATAGGTGAAAAACAGGAATATCTTCATAGTTCATCTTCACTAGTTAGTTAGCTAGCTAGCTAGCTACCCGCTAACGTTTGCTGATCTGTTCCGTCGTGTGATGAAGTCTTCATCTGAATACGTTCAGCCTGCCTTCTGGAGAATGACAGCTTGATAAGTAGTTTTTGTCTTTTTTAAACCTTCTGCCAACACTAGGCTATGTATCATGTAGGGTGACCAGATGTCCCGGTTTGACCACAGACAAAAGCTGTGTCGGGACGCTAAAATGTCCCGGTTTACACCAACCACTATGAAACTGTCCCGGTTGTCAGCGATTATAACCGACGTGGTCTTATTATAGTCCGATCATTAACTAAACCCAACTAATAAAGTGTCCAGCGTATGATTTTTAACAATGTGTGTGTGTGTGTGTGTGTGTGTGTGTGTGTGTGTGTGTGTGTGTGTTTGTGTGTGTGCGGTGGTGTTTGGTGTGTTGGGGACCAAGAAGCTGGTTAAACAGTGATTTGGCTCAGATTGAGTTGACTGCAGAGACACAGGGGAGGCAGGACAAAGGATCTTGGCCTACATGTGAATTCCAAAGCCAGTTTCACGAAACTCCTAAAAAGCCGCCACTTCGCAAGATGGAGAAAGTGCATTCAACACGTGGAGGGCAAGGCAGACTGTTGGTGAGACAAAGAACTGCTTCACACCTGTGACCAGGTTGCAGTTTTCCCATTGGCCGTCGGGTCTTTGAATGCACCACCCCGCCACTAGGAGGGAACAATAAAAGCTTTCGGCGTTTGTGCTTTCTTCGCTTTAACGGTAACCCCGGTTGCTGAAAGGAGGCACTAGTCCGGACTAGCTAGCTAAGCAGCATCACCCTCGCTGGTCGAGTTTCGAGCTGGTACAAAGTTTATATCGGCCTGATATACAAAGGGGATCCGAGGGATGACTGGCCGAAGTATTCCTTCATCTGCAGCGGGCTTAATCAGCCTGGATCCAAGAAAGGACTAGGTTCTGTTTCTTGTTTGGTCGACCTGGATCGCGTCTCGTCCCCTCTGCTCTGAACCGAAACGGATCGTTAAGCTCTGGCGAGACTTAACTGACAAACAACGCCACAGTAAGGGAGGCTTTTACACAGTTCTGGGCAGATATTAGAACTAGTGCGTTTTGGTTTGTTACTAATGAGCAAAGGGTTCGCTACCGCTGTTGCCATTAATGTGATCTGATTGTAATCATGTATGGGCCATATCTGGTTATTAATCTGTTCTGTGAATGTATAAATTTATCATTATACTCGTTGATTCATGTTGTGTTAAAGTAGCTGGGTTAAAACCGTAATTGCTATCTGCTACTCACTCCCTTTCAGGAGTTTTAATTACTATCCAGCGGTATAATCGCGATTAATCCACTGTTAAGCCACTGAGCTGGCCGTTATCGATAACCGAGATCAGAGTGTGTCTTTTCTTCCCTTCCTTTATTCTGTTCCTTTAACTAACACACACACACACACACACACGGACACCCGAGCTAATGCTGCTAGCCTCACACGCATGTCGGCATCACCTTGTACCAGAGCTAACACATGACCTAGCATACTAGGCTAAAGCGTCGCGTTGCCTAGCAACCCCTCGGCTTCTTCGCCCCTCCCGTTACGCCAGCACCACTACCGCCCTCTTGAGGCTAAATAGTTTTGTGCAGCTCACAGGAGTAGCCAGTTTGGTTTTTCTGTTAGGAATACATTTTGACACCGCCCCTCCTCTTCCGCCCACACACACACACACACACACACACACACACACACACACACACACACACACACACACACACACACACACACACACACACACAGACGTGTCCATGACACATGCTGCTTTGTTTTTGCTTTGTTTTTGGTTGTGATATTGTAAAAAGGGTATATGAGTTTATTATTGAAGGATTATTGTTTAGCTACTGATAATTGTGAAGTTAATAAATCTTCTTATAATGCTTAATTAGCAGTTGCTTGTGATTATTTGTGTACTTGTTGTAATAATCGCTGGTCGATCAGGTCCGTGCTTGGATTCACCCCTTCCTTTATTTCCTTTTTAAGGGATTACCACAGAAATGAGACTGTTCCACAGTTTGATTATTGGTCCCTGACTAGCAGGGTGGTGCCCCGTTTTGATTGTTTGTCGATTTGATAGTTATTAATAACCATATTCATAACTTTATTAATGTTGATAAAACATCTTTGATAATTTGCCAATGATCAAATCTGTACCCTACGAGAATCCTACATTATGACGCCCCGTGTGAGCCTGTTAGAACCAGCGTTGTTACAATAATTATACATAATAATCCATAATTTTTGAATATTATTTTTTTTTTGAGAAAATTTATTTTTTTATTTTTTGAAAATTATAATTTTCCCGCAACATATTTAACGCCCCGTGCGAGCGTTGAATAACAGCTTTAGTGCAACATGTATGCATAATTGTCCATACCTTTTTCAATTTTTAAATATAAAAAAAAAATTTTGAAAATTAATTTTTCTGCAACCTGCCAAAGCATACATTCAGTTGTGATCTGTGAGATTTTTCAGTGTGTACATTGGTTAGTAGACAACAACATTTTCACGCTCTCGCGAACCCTTGACAGTAACGGCTATAACTCAACTGGGGTGTCGGGCCTCTCGGCCGCCTGACACGATCGGGTTGGTGGTAAATGGTAGTAATTAGCTTAGTTAGCAGTCAAGATTTTCCGCATCTACTCGATCTTAAAGTTATTGATACTAACACTCAGATTTTTGACAGTAACAGCTATTACGCACCGGAACTGGTGGACCTCTGCGACTACCGATAGAATTGGGTTGGTGGTAAATGGTAGTAATAAGCACTACAGGTTAAGCCTTTCACCTGCTCCTTGAAACAACTTGTTCACAGTTAATTTTCCTTTGTCACCACAAAGGAATTGAGCCCTAGTAGCAATCTCTTTACTAAGAGGTAAAATGAGTCGCTTTGAGTACCAGAGGCCGGAGGTGAAAGCTTCCGATAAAGCCGACCGACACAGTCCTGCAGAATGTGGTCGCTTGTCTCATCCTAGACTCTGAAGAGAATAACCGTGATGGTTATGGAAACTACCTGCGATGAAATACTCCAGGAACTTTGCAGCTTACATAGCACAGCCGTCCTGGATGCTAAAAGCGCTAGCATACAAGGCGCTTGGCCAATTGGTGCTAATCTATCAGAGCCGAACCCATCGGCAACGGCGCTGTCCTCCAAGCACAGATCGCTGCTGCATAATCTGTGCCGCCAGCGTTCGATGTATATTATAAACATTGTTGCAACGCCTCTTCTTATCGGTCTCGTTGTAACCTAACTAATTCTTTGCTGACACCAGTGTTAAATTTCACAGCAGGCTTTCAGCCAACACTTTGATTATTGAGCAAATTCACTCAATTCACACAACAAATATATATATAGTTATAGAACGATGTTCTTGCCCGCCAGCCAGTAGTTGTGATGTCACATGCAAA
>NC_053116.1:43151156-43153656 GCF_010015445.1 Perca fluviatilis
GTGTGTGTGTGTGTGTGTGTGTGTGTGTGTGTATCTGTGTGTGTATGTGTCTCTGTGTGTGTGTGTCCGTGTGTGTGTGTGTATGTGTGTATCTGTGTATCTATTTGTCTGTGTGTATCTGTGTGTGTATGTGTGTCTGTGTGTGTGTGTGTATGTGTGTATCTGTGTATCTATTTGTCTGTGTGTATCTGTGTGTGTATGTGTGTGTGTGTGTGTGTGTGTATCTGTGTATCTATTTGTCTTTGTGTATCTGTGTGTGTGTATCTTTGTGTTAGTGTGTGTTTGTTTGTGTGTGTGTCCCGCTCCTGCAGTGTGAGGAAGCAGGGGCCTGTTTCACAAAAGCAGAATATATAACTCCAGGATAACTGATAAAGCGAGGCTTGACCTAGTCTCATCTGTGCAGCCTGGCTTGGTGCGTTTAATGAAGGCCGAGCCAGGCTGAAGTAATTCAGATAGATGCACGTCCACGGCTTTCCTCAAAAGACCGCAAGGTCGATCACAGATTTACTGACAATCTAGGAATTATGCAAACCATCACACATCCTAGAGACACACCTGGTAACAGAATACAGGTAAGAGACAGGAATAACACCATCACACATCCTAGAGACACACCTGGTAACAGAATACAGGTAAGAGACAGGAATAACACCATCACACATCCTAGAGACACACCTGGTAACAGAATACAGGTAAGAGACAGGAATAACACCATCACACATCCTAGAGACACACCTGGTAACAGAATACAGGTAAGAGACAGGAATAACACCATCACACATCCTAGAGACACACCTGGTAACAGAATACAGGTAAGAGACAGGAATAACACCATCACACATCCTAGAGACACACCTGGTAACAGAATACAGGTAAGAGACAGGAATAACACCATCACACATCCTAGAGACACACCTGGGGCCTATTGCACAAAAGTAGAATAAAGAAATCCAGGATAAATGAAAAAGCGCAGCTTGACTTAGTGTGATCCACTCATCGCGGCTCAATCGGTTGCACGTTTGCCGAGCCAGGATGAGAAGGTGAAGCTATGTCAGCCAGGAGTAGGTAGCTGGGATAAGTGCACGTTCACGGCTTTCTTAAATAGACCACGATATCGATCACAGATTTACTGATGCAGAAATGGAAAAGACGTGCGCAGCATATGTTTCACCCGCTGAGCAGCAGCTTCTAATGGAAAATTACGAGGAGGTGAAACATATAATATGCAAAAAGGGAAATACGGCTGTTATCAAACGGAGAGAAAAAGCCCGACAGACAATAGTGGACCGACTGAATACGTATGGAGTTAAATAAAATCTACTTAGTCACTCCACGTTTTAATTGCTTTAATATGCTTGTTTTATGTGTTGGTTTTATTGCTGTATCTGTTTTTATGCGCTAAATGTGCTGGTTTTAGTGTAAAGTCTATTTGATTAGCCTGTAAAGCACTATATAAATAAAAATAAAAAAATTCTTGTTCCTGGGAAATTTATAAGGACTAGGCTTAATTTCAAAGCTTATTCATAATGCGAAAATATGTTTTACAACCATATGCACAGATCTCCATAAACTATGTCTAATTCTAAATATCTTTCTACAATTAATGTTCATACAGAACAAGCGTGACTGGACAAAAACTAGAAAAAGAAGTGACTTCAATACACACTGTAAGCATATCTGTAAAACAATGTAGCCTGTTATTATTCATGTTTTTTTTTCTCACTCCCAAGCTCCAAGATGACAGTGACAGCTCCAAAATAAAATGATTAAGAAGCTTTGTGGCATTCCAACACATTCTCACTCCCATTTGGTAAAAAAGGACATTTGATCAGGTGCCATTTTCGTCGTTATTGATGCTAAAAGTCCGCTTTTAGAGTCCGCTGCACGGTGTGGGAGGATCCCCCCCCCCTCCCTCCGCCTCCCCGCGTTGCACGGGCGGGGGCACATTTCACGGGGACAGCAGCGGAGGAAAAGCCCATTTCCTCCGTATCGTCATTTAAACAACTGCAGTAGTAGGATTTAAATCAAACTCGTGACAGCAATAGTGACAAGTAATGCATGTTAATAAAATGAAGCAGAACACATTCAGAAGACAACGGAATAACTGTTAAACACGTTTATTTCGGATCAGAGCGTCAGCTGATTTACACACCAGACTCCAGGATTAATCTTAGCCTGCCTGTTAGCCTGCTCTGGACCAGGCTAGCTGCAAAGGATAAATCGCCATGGTTACTTGGCTGGGTTTAAATCAATCTGCTAGTGTGCAACCAAGTCAAAGCTAAATTCATCCAGGATAACCTGAATATCCCGGCTTAATCCCTTATCCTGGTTTTGTGCAATACCCCTCAGGTGTGTCTCTAGGATGTGTGGTGGTGTTATTCCTGTCTCTTACCTGTATTCTGTTACCAGGTGTGTCTCTAGGATGTGTGGTGGTGTTATTCCTGTCTCTTACCTGTATTCTGTTACCAGGTGTGTCTCTAGGATGTGTGATGGTGTTATT
>NC_053116.1:43158656-43163656 GCF_010015445.1 Perca fluviatilis
AAACCATGATAATATCTCGTGAATAATGTTGATTAAAACAGCGGTTATTGGGCTAAAAATACCAATAATTAACTGTCACAGATTTTGAGTTAAGGGTGGGGTGTTTTTTTTTCTTTTCGCCGGTATTGACGGTGAGGGAATAACATGAATGCTCTATCTGACCGGACCCCCCGTCAAAAATAACACCAAGGGGACTTCCCTCTTTGAGTTTGAAACCTGACGCCAGGGTCCTTGACCATGCGTCAGTACATTTAACGAGTAGGGAGGAGAGATCTGTGTTGGTTGAGCAAGTTCATTTTCTGGATTATAATTAAATACTTTTATTAAAGTAACATTTTCAATGCAGGACTTTATCTATATTGTGTAGTTTGACAGTGTGGTATTGGTACTTTTACTTTAGCTTTATTACACTTAATATCCATATATATAAACATCCATGTCCGCAGAGAGAAGAAGGGAGCTGTATTGAGACACATTTAGTCACTAGTTCATTTCCAGAGAAGGATCTGAATACTCCCTCCAACGCTGCTTTGACTTTCTATGCGAACACAGAATGATTTGAATGTTGTAACAAACTCCTGAGAGGAACTGCTGCAAGCAGCGCAACATCTACTTTAGGGTCAACTCATTATCAGCCTGGCTACATTTCAGGGCAGATAATTGTCTATTTGCAAATTATCTGTATCTGTGTTTTATTTTTACCACAAACTTATTAATTAATTAAAAGTGCTACAGCTCTGTGTCTCTACCTCGCTTTCTCTCACACCTGAGTCTCACTCAATGCTCCGCCCAAAACCCCCATCTGATTGGCTAGATGTTATACAAGTACTATCCAATCAACACTCATCCACCCCCTGCCCCTGACACATGCAGCAGCCTTCAGGCAGAAGCGTCTCAGGCCCGGTGGAGTTGGTCACGCTAAGCTTCAAAAAGGTAAGGCTGCAGGAATTTACTAAGTTAGAAAGGTTGTAATCTTCCACACTGAAGATGGAAAAACAGCCCAATCCTGTGATCTATTTCTCTAATGACGAGCCTGCCCACTTATATAACTTAGAAAGACAGAATAATGAACGTTGCAGTGTTAATGGGATATTTCACCGTTGGAAAGATGAATATATCTTTAAATTGGGTCACTTATGTAGGAGAAATATGAAAAAAATCAAAATTGGTGGCTTCTAGGCTGAGAAAAGCCAGAAAATGTGTTTTTGGCTCATGAGGATGAAAGACACCAAATCCCAGAATGCAGTTGCTTCGGCTGCTTTAACGTCTACTCCAACCGTTTACAGACAGACAGACAGACAGACAGACAGTGAGACGGATCAACCCAACGACTGTGTTTTATTGTCATTTCAACCATAGACACAAAACAACGTTTCACCGTGGCTCAAGTGATTACACATTTAAAATATATAAAAAGCGATAGCGCCTCAGGTCTCCTTTGCTACACGCTACACGTAGATTTCAACCCGCCTCACGGAGAAATTACCAGGATAACGCCCACCAAGTTAGCGCCATTATTTTTTAACAGTGGAACAGGTAGAGGAATAAAGTGAGTTCCCCACAGAGACAAGTCCCGCCTTCTACTTCCGGTCCATGGGACTTATCTTTCAAAAATATGAACAGGAGTTTGAATTGAGCCATGGATTACACATATGATGTTCGATCAATTTAAAACATTATTTTTCAACCGAAGAAAGTCCCAGTTTATTGTTAAACTGTTGAAGTAAGACTGTGAAAATACATAATTAGAAAGACTACAAACTTCATGGATGACGTCTGTCTGAAGCTACCGATGTCTGTGTGTGTGTGTGTGTGTCTGTTTGTGTGATGTCTGTTTGTTTGTGTCTGTGTGTGTGTCTGTTTGTGTGTGTGTGTCTGTGTGTGTGTGTGTTCTGTCTGTGTGTGTGTGTTTGTTTGTTTTTGGGGGTGTTGGTGGGGGTGTGTGGGGGTGTTGTGGTGTGTGTGTGTGTGTGTAGTTGTTGTGTGTGGTTTGTGTGTGTGTTTGTGTGTGTGTGTGTTGTGTCTGTGTGTGTGTGTCTGTTTGTGTGTGTGTGTGTGTGTGTGTCTGTTTTGTGTGTGTGTGTCTGTGTGTGTGTGTGTCTGTCTGTGTGTGTGTGTCTGTGTGTGTGTGTGTCGTCTTGTGTGTGTGTGTCTGTTTGTTTGTGTCTGTGTGTGTGTCTGTTTGTGTCTGTCTGTGTGTGTGTGTCTGTTTGTTTGTGTCCGTGTGTGTGTGTCTGTTTGTGTGTGTGTGTCTTGTGTGTGTGTCTGTCTGTGTGTGTGTGTCTGTTTGTTTGTGTCTGTGTGTGTGTCTGTTTGTGTGTGTGTGTGTGTGTGTCTGTGTGTGTGTGTCTGTTTGTGTGTGTGTCCTGTTTGTTGGTGCTGTGTGTGTGTTCTGTGTGTGTGTGTCTGTTTGTGTGTGTGTGTGTGTCTGTTTGTTTGTGTGTGTTCGTTTTGTGTGTGTGTGTCTGTTTGTTTGTGTCTGTGTGTGTGTCTGTGTATAGTGTGTGTTTGTGTCTGTGTGTGTGTGTCTGTTTGTGTCTGTGTGTGTGTGTGTCTGTTTGTGTGTGTGTGTGTGTGTTGTGTCTGTCTGTGTGTGTGTTCGTAGTGTGTGTGTGTCTGTTTGTTTTGTGTCTGTGTGTGTCTGTGTGTGTGTGTGTCTGTTTGTGTGTGTGTGTCTGTCTGTTGTGTGTGTGTTTGTTTTGTGTGTGTGTGTGTCTGTTTTGTGTGTGTGTCTGTTTGTTTCGGGGGTTTTGTGTGTGTGTGTCTGTGTGTGTGTGTGTGTGTGTGGGGGGGGGGGGGTGTGCTGTCTGTGTGTGTGTATCTGTCTGTCTGTGTCTGTGTGTGTGTGTCGTGTGTGTGTGTCTGTGTGTGTGTGTGTGTGTGTGTCTGTGTGTGTGTGTGTCTGTTTGTTTGTGTCTGTGTGTGTTTGTGTGTGTGTCTGTGTGTGTGTGTGTCTGTGTGTGTCTGTCTGTCTGTCTGTCTGTCTGTCTGTCTGTCTGTGTGTGTGTGTGTGTGTGTGTGTGTGTGTGTGTGTTTATAGTACCAGGATGTAATGTATTCTAATGATCAGAGGATCTCTCTCGTTCTTTTACTTCTCTGCTGAAAACACTTGACTGATAAAAACCCGAGAAGTTAAGATAATCTTACATGTGATGTGGGAACAGAGCTAAGCTTAGCTAGCTAACGAGCAAGCCGAGCATCAAGCTAGGTGAGGTAGATTGTCTGAGATGGGAGATGTAGTCCACTGGGAGATGTAGTCCACTGGGAGATGTAGTCCACTGGGAGATGTAGTCCACTGGGAGATGTAGTCCACTGGAGCGGTTTCACACTAAACTACGTAGGCTCACGCCACAAACCCACGGCTAACTGAGACTTTCTTCGGTTGAAAAATTATCGTTTAAATTGATGAACATCATATTTGTAATCCATGGCTCAATTCAAACGGGGATCAAAAAATAATTTGCTTCTCCCCGTTCACTACTGCTCATATTTTTTCTGGAGTTTAGGTCCCATGAGGTCCACAGGAAGGGGCGGGACTTTGGCTCTCTATAGAGTTCAGAACCCTGCTACCACCCGCTCCCGCTACCATTGGGCATTTTAGGTCCGGGGCCCCAGCCCCATTTTGGACCCAGATTCTAGCAGTTCATCCAATAAGCAGCCCGAGGAAAGCTTTGAGTGAGAGCTTCAGCCAATCAGCTGCTTCTACCCCCGTGTGGCCTCTTAAGCCCCGCCTACAGGCTGCATCGTCCACCAGCAAGTGATCCAATGAAATGAAGGACGTTGGCTCATAGCTTTTCTAGCCAGCTCAACGAGACTGACCCAGACTGTAGCTGTTAGCTAATATGAAACGCAGCGAAGCAAAGCAGCTTTGTTTCCATTTAAATTCAGCAAGAAACGCCGTGAGGAGCAGGAGGAGGACATTTAAGTAACGCTGTTACTAGTGAGGAGTTACCATCCTGCTCGGCCCTCCCCCCCATCAAGACCTCCCCGTAGCCCTCTTTTTCCCCATCAAGACCTCCTAGCCCCCCTCTCTCCCATCAAGACCTCCCGTAGCCCCCCTCTCCCCATCAAGACCTCCGTAGCCCCCCCAACTCCTCCCCTCTCCCCATCAAGACCTCCCGTGGCCCCCCTCTCTCCCCCATCAAGACCTCCCGTAGCCCCCCTCCCCAGCAAGACCTCCCATAGCCCCCCCTCACACCCATCAAGCTCCCCATACCCCCTCTTCCCCACCAAGACCTCCCTGAGCCCCCTCTCCCCCCATCAAGCCCCCCCTGCCCCTTCCCCATCAAGACCTCCCGTAGCCCCCCTCTCCCCCATCAAGACCTCCCGTAGCCCCCCCCTCTCCCCCATCAAGACCTCCTATAGCCCCCTCTCCTCTCCCCATCAAGACCTCCCATAGCCCCCCCTCTCCCCCATCAAGACCTCCCTAGCCCCCCCTCCCCCATCAAGACCTCCCAATAGCCCCCCTCTCCCCATCAAGACCTCCCGTAGCCCCCCTCTCCCCATCAAGACCTCCCGTAGCCCCCCCTCTCTCTCCCCATCAAGACCTCCCATAGCCCCCCCTCTCCCCATCAAGACCCTCCATAGCTCCCCCCTCTCCCCATCAAGACCTCCCATAGCCCCCTCTCCCCCATCAAGACCTCCCATAGCCCCCCTCTCCCCATCAAGACCCCCTCCCCAGAGCCCCCCCTCTCTCCCCATCAAGACCTCCCGCAGCCCCTCTCCCCATCAAGACCTCCCATAGCCCCCCCTCTCTCCCATCAAGACCTCCCCGTAGCCCCTCTCTCCCCATCAAGACCTCCCGTAGCCCCCCTCTCCCCCTACCAAGACCTCCCTAGCCCCCCTCCCCATCAAGACCTCCTCGTAGCCCCCCTCTCCCCCCCCATCAAGACCCTCCCGTAGCCCCCCTCTCCCCATCAAGACTCCCCGTAGCCCCCCTCTCTCTCCCCATCAAGACTCCTCCCGAGTCCCCCCTCTCTCTCCCATCAAGACCTCCCTAT
>NC_053116.1:43168656-43180982 GCF_010015445.1 Perca fluviatilis
CACACACACACACACACACACAGACTCTAACACACACATACACTCCAAACACACACACACACACACACACACACACATACTCTAACACACACACACACACACTCTAACACACACACACACACACACACACACACACTAACACACACACACTCAACACACACAACACACACAGACTCTAACACACACACATACACTCTAACACCAACACACACACACACACACACACACACATACTCTAAAACACACAAACACAGATTCTAACACACACACACACACACACACACACACAGTCACACACACACACACAGGTCTGTTTCACTATCTTTGTGGGGACCCGTCATTGACATAATGCAGTACATTCCCTAGCCCCTTACCTTAACCATCACAACTAAATGCCTAACCTTAACCCTTACCCTAACCTTAACCATCACAACTAAATGCCTAACCTTAACCATCACAACTAAATGCCTAACCTTAACCCTTACCCTAACCTTAACCATCACAACTAAAGCGCTAACCTTAACCCTTACCCTAACCTTAACCATCACAACTAAATGCCTAACCTTAACCCTTACCCTAACCTTAACCATCACAACTAAATGCCTAACCTTAACCCTTACCTAACCTTAACCATCAAAACTAAATGCCTAACCTTAACCCTTACCCTAACTGGGAGAGACAACGGAGTTGTTGTGGAGTTGACCTTTTATTCAAAGTTTTAAATTCTCGCTGTCCTTCCTTTGCAGGTGGTTCTTTTAAACCTCCTTTTAATATCAAAACACCCTCCCTTTAACAGCCCGGTCATTTTTTTTAACCGAACCTGGTTTTTTAAGGAGTTTTTTAAAGTGTTTTTATTCACACCAGTGGTCCCCCTGTGCCCGTGCCCTCGCAGCACCCATCCTGGGTGTTGCGTTTTAACCCAAACTTAACCATCACAACTAAATGCCTAACCTTAACCCTAACCCTAACCTTAACCATCACAACTAAATGCCTAACCTTAACCCTTACCCTCACCTTAACCATCACAACTAAATGCCTAACCTTAACCCTAACCTTAACCATCACAACTAAATACTGTAACTACCCTACACTCTAAGAAATATCTGTATATTAACAGTTGTATGACTGTATATTTTAACAGAAATTGTCCTTAGTACGTGATTCACAGGTGTATTTCTGTTAATTTACACTTCCAATTGCATTATGGGAACTTCATCTCTGCGAAACTGCTGCCAAATCAGTTTCTGGCGGCCATATTCCATTTGTACAAAGCGGGATAAACCGGTGCAATTTGACCTGCATTTCAGCGCTGAAGTAATTTTATGGAACATATTAACAAGTGACTGTTTTTCTTAGCAGTATTAGTTTTAAAATGTTATATTGTCTGTTTTGGTACCATTCAATTGTTAATTTTCATGGTTAATGCTAATAACGTTATAGCTAATATTGACGTTAGCTAGCTAACGTGAGCTGTGTTCTGCGCGCGGCATTACCGTGTGCTATTAATCAGCACTTTGCGGATTTGGAGATTAAAAAAACTGATTTTTTACCAACTGAGCTGCTTTGTGTGAGGTATTTTTTTCTGTAACGTTAGGTCAAATAAACACCCATTATGCCCCGCTTCCAACATTATTTGTGGGTCCTCATCTATGAATTATTTACAATTTACATTTTCCTTATTTTTAATCCGAGCGGGACTTTCGCGGCACTTGAAACGTTAACGTTTCCCTCGCTTTGACCCTCCCCGCTCCACTGTGTGTGTGTCTGTTGTGTGAACAAGCAAAAGTTTAACGTTAATCTCCTCCTGCTCCGCTTTTTGTAAAAGGTAATTATTTCATGGACATTTAGAAGAATATGATGAGGTTTATTTTCTTGGTATTGTGAGTTTACGTTTCGTTTGGTTGTGGTCAGACAGGCTACGCGTTAATGTCAATATATTGCAGCCGAAATTAGTGGTTCATACTGAATTGTCTAGCTAGCTAATCCAACCTTCATTTCGTTAACGTTACATGGGGTCTGGCTTGTCTCTGTTTGGCAGTTACGTTAATACGCTATGAGGAGGCAAGACAGAGCGGGACAGTTAACGTTACATGACGCATTACACATTATCATATAATAGGCAACTCATTCTAAAGTTAATCTCTTGTCTCCCAAGCACCGATCCTGATGTTGTCATTGATAGTATTATAACATGTTTAATTTTTTCGACTGCAATCAGAACAAATATATAATATATGGCACATATACAGAGAGAATATTTATATTATCAAGCAAATTCACTTCTCAGTACCCCATTTCCGGTTTAGCATTGTAGCCTTTGAAATAAAAGCTGAGACTCAACGTAAGATAATAGTTAGTGCAATTCCAGTTACCAAGTGTCGTGCTTTTACTTTGAAAGCTGTTCCGTTAAAATTGTGTTCGCCACTGCTAGCTAGCTAATGCTTTGATAGCGCGTCAAGTAGACAGAGTGAGTTCAGGATAAAGAAGTTTAGTAACGTTTTTGAGTAGTAAGTAAAAAGAATATTTTTGGAGATATTTTGTTGACTGAACAGGCTACAGGCTTACATGCATATTTTAACATTGGTGTTGGCTAGTTAGTTCTTCTGGAAGGGTTCTAGGCTAGTTTGTTGTGGCGTTACAGAAGCTAACGTTAGCTAGCCATATTCCTAGCTAGCTGTCTCCCCTTTGCCCCAGAAATATTTTATCGTCGCGTTACTTTTCTTGGCAGGCAGGCACAACTCCGGTAAAAATATGTGTGTGTGTAATAATCGCCTTTTACAACTCATATTGTATGTTGTCCACATATGAAGGAAAATATGTTGCAAAATGGGAGAACTTGTAATTAAAAACATTGAAACATTTTCACTTGTATTCAATATGCATGCACACATTTGAGCTGATAAAATGGGAGCTTGTAGAAATTGCTCTTACTGAAATGTTTTTCACAGAAAATATTTACACCATTTTCCGAATGGTGTGTCACTAAAAAGTGTACATTGATGTTTACATAACTACAATGACAGCTAAACATTTCACATTTGCCACATTTACCTTCATATCCACAGCGCTTAGTTGTTAGGTTTGTGTGGCTTTTTGACTTAACTTTAAAAAGAGGCAGTATATATATGTAGACATTAGGACAATTTGAATACAATGACTGTACTAAATGACTGTTGTATTTGTTGTTTTTCAGATTTCAAACAGCAGTTGGACGTCTCAGAAGACACCAAAGAAAGCCACGCAGTCTTGCTAGCCTTTACACCACCTTACTACTGGTACATTAATGGGATAACATGCTATTTTTTTGCTTGCTCTCACTATGATATTTAATTGTGGTATCTGTGAGTTTAGAAATGCCTCAGTTTCTGACTATGTAAAACATTGTAGAACCCATAGAAACATTTACAGGGGCATTTTTTCCTGTGGGTTTCCAGACTGCGGAAGAAGCTTTTCCTCTTACAATTCTTTTAATGTGCACTTGTCCAGATTTCACCATGAGGGAGGAAGCTATCTTTTAATGACGTAACGTATCTGTGCAGTTAAAGTGTTCTTGGGAGTTTGTGTGGAAAGAATGTGGAAGCATAAAATGTCTTGTAGCTCACCTTAAGTGTCATTTGCAAGAGGGTCTTGAGGTGACATGTCCTTATAGTGGCTGTGCAAAGACTTTTAAAGTCATATCCTCTTTAACATCACATTTATCAAGATGTCACAAGCAGTGTGATGTTACACACATTGATCAAAGTTATATCAGGGGAACAACAGAGTATGCACCTGCTGGTTTGGATAATGCATCAGACATTGATAGTGAGAAGTACAAACAGTGCAGCAAGATGGAGAGTCTGACCCTGGGTCAGCCAGGATAAATTCACTGAAAACATGGCTCTTTTTTTCTTGGCTTACAAGCAAAGTATCTGGTCCCTGCTTCTACAGTCTCGGAGATTGCAAGTGAAATGAGGTTACTACAGGATATGCAGCATGAGTTTACTATGGATTTGTTTTCAAGAGGTCTCCAAGAATATGGTGTGCAAGATGAGGCTTTACAAAATCTAGGGAAATTTGTATATGAACAAAGCCCTATGCAGCGCACTCTACATGCAAGTAGTGGCACCTTAACCACACCCACAAAAAGACTTCAGTTTTACAGGAGAGGGAATTCAACTTGGTAGAACCAAGTACAAATAACTTTAGGCCATGATGACAAAGGCAAGAAAAGGAACATTTTCACTATGTTCCCATTTTAGAAAGCTTAAAAGCTATCTTGAAAGAAAGAAGTGTACAGCGTCAAATTCTAAATCCTATTCATGCCGACGAGGCATGCTATGTGACATTGGAGATGGTTCGGTCTCTAAATCTAGTGAACTGTTTGCCTCTGATCCACATGCTCTTCAGATCATGTTGTTTCAAGATGCTTTTGAAGTTGCAAACCCTCTGGGGTCCGCCAGGCTAAAACACAAAGTTCTTGCTGTGTACTACACTTTTAGGTAATGTCTATGCACACCACCGATCCACCGTTGACTCTATACAGCTTGTACTACTTTGTTTGGAGAAGGACTGTAAGTTGTTTGGACCTGAGAGAGTTTTGAGGTTTGTTATCAGACTTGTGTGACCTGGAGTCAACAGGCATTTGTGTTGAAGGGGAAAATCTTCAGAGGTAGTATTGCCTGTGTCATTGGAGACAATCTTGGGTTCCACTATCTTGGGGGATTTACTGAAAATTTTAGCTGCGTGGAATATTTTTGCAGGTACTGTCATGTTAAAAAGAGGATTTTCAAAGAAATCCTCTTTCTGCAACTCCACTGAGAGAACGCCAGCTAGTTACAGTGAATCATTGCTGGAGTTGGAAAATAACCCAGATATCCAAATGCACAAAGGCATCAAGTCAAACAGTGTTTTGAACAAACTCACACATTTCCATGTTTGTGCACCTAGGACTCCCACCCTGCCTTGCCCATGATGATTTATTTGAGGGCATAGTTGACTATGATTTGGCGATGTACCTGCAGTTCCTTGTAAAATCAAGGGAAGTGGTTCAGTTATGATGTACTTAACCGCGAAATTGTGACTTTTAGAGGTGAGAGTCAGAATAAGGCTAATGTTGTACCTACCAATGGGACCAAACTTGGTGGACATGCTGCCCAAAACTGGTGGCTTCTTGGTTCTTGCCAGTACTGTTACATGACAAAGGTCAGAGACGCTAAGGATGAAATTTGGCAACTTGTACTGCTACTTAGGCAGGTGGTTGAGCTTGTGTGTGCTCCCCGGTGTCCGAATCACAGGCTGCCTACATGAAGGTTCTCATTGAGAATTACATAGAAACAAGGCATCTCCTCTTCCCACTTAAAAGCTTAGACCCAAACATCATTACCTTTTACATTATTCAGATCTCACATTACAGTTTGGACCCTTAATTCGTTATATGGACTATCCGATTTGAGAGCAAGCACAGCTATTTTAAGAGGTGTATTCGGGCAAGTAAGAACTTCAGAAACATCACAAAATCCCTTTCAGAGAGGCATCAGTTGCTGCAGGCCTACCAAAGCAGGGGCAATCTGTTTTCCCTGAGTTGATCATGTCTGACTGTACAAAGTTTTTACCCAGAGTTGTATGATAGTCAGGTTAAGGATGCATTCAAAAATTATTTGATGTCTCACCATCAAATCGCGGTAGTGACAAACAAAATTACTGTACGAGGGCACATGCTCACACAAATGACATGCTTGTTATTTTTGAGCTCGAGGGTGGAGAAGTTAACTCTGGGCTGATTGCATGCATTGTAGTGAAACAACAAAAGACTGTGCTTCTTTTGCTCCGACAGAAAAGAGCAAGCCTTGATCCAGATCTTGGTGTTTTTGAAGTAGAGAGTGAAGGTGGTACTTTTATTTGCCAAAGACTTGATGGGCTTCTTGATTACATCCCACTTAGACACTACTGTAGAGGTGGCAGACTGCTGGTTGCTCTTCAAACACAGTCCACCATGGAGCCTGTAAGGGAGAAGAAGATCAGAAGCACACTGCGTCACTGGAAGAGGAGCAAATAGAAACTCTTGTCACAAAGTTGACGGATATTGGAGTTACAAATCTGGAAGACTGCAGCTTTTAACAGCAGCTGACTTGGATGGGATTTTTGTCGTTGATATCAGGTCAGAAGGCTGATAAATGCATTCTCCTCAAGGTAGGTAATGGGCTTGATTAGACATTTAAGCACACACAGCATCCACACATCAACCTTCTTGGCACTGACAGTACATTCAGCTCTTTCTCAGTGTCTCTGCCTCACACAATTGTTTTTGTTTTTGAAATTCACATGTTTTGATTGATTGTCTCCCTACCTCTCATCTAGAGTACCATTTGAGCTTTGTCCGTTACCGGCCAAACGAGGATCTGGTGGGGACGTCGTAAGTGTGACGCCAACTGTGACGCCACAGAAGTTTCAAATCCCATGGCAGAAGTTTCCCTGTTGTGGTGATGGGGCCACCACACTAGAAGCAAATGGTGTCACAAAGAGCAGACAACCACCACCAAAACAAAACATTACGATCCGGATCATCATGGAAATATGATGGCTACTGACACCAGACCAGGCAGAAGCAAGTTGAAGCAGGTTGCACAGCAGCTGGTTGAGAGGATACCCTGATTCCTTCTTGGACAAATGTGGCATAAATGTTGTGGAGTCAGGGTTTGCAATCCCCTTTGAAATGGAAATGGAGAACAGGGTTGAGAATGTCAGAAGACAGTATGCTTTAGCACATCCCATGAAGGGAGGTCAAAGAAAATTGTAGATCTTCTGACCGTTATGGTTGTACCTGGAGGCGCAGTCACTGAATCGACTTTAACAGCCAAGAGGATAAAAAGAAAATGCGCTTCAAGATGCCTTTAAAGAAAACCCTTCTCCCTGAGAGGAGTGACTTCTAAAGACGTTCATGTCTGAAACATACTGTGCTCAGCGTCACTTTGAATAGTGAGGAAAATGTAATCGATAAAGTCATGGAAGAATGGCCTTACCTCTTCATCACCACCCATCTGCTCAACCACACGAGAAACTAATGGGATTTCCTGTCCAAACCAAATTGCTGGACCAAATTCAGGAGAAGGGCATCATCACAGAGTTTCTTGACGTAGGAATCACAGGAGTAACTACAGACCATTGAAACTCCTCCAGGTCTGAGTGGTTACCTCGCAGAGGAACAAAAAAGGTGCTTTTAATAAATGAAAGTAAGTTCCACAGCAAAACATCAATTCACTAATTTGGTAAATTGTGATTTAGCCACAAATATGTCTATGCAGCTTGGCATATCACACTCTTCCCCTCTGCCTATTATGTCTTCCCTCTCTCACAGGATGCCTTAGCAGAACCGCCGCGCACCCCATGTATCATAATTAGTATGGGTAAGGATATGCCTGTCTACTCTAAAATGTATATGCAGGTGTTGTGTATTTGTTAATTAATTGTGAAACATGTATGTCATTGATTATGTTTTGCAGATGAAGGAAGATACACAAGATTTCCAGTGGATGAAGTCACCGTTAACATCGTTGGCTGTCCACTAGTTGCTGTGAGCTATTGTTCACCTATATTATGTGCTGAATAAAGCATCCAAAGGATCAGCCCCTGACTCTGAGTTCATCCAGATGCAAGTTTTGGCTATGCTTTTCTATTATCCGTTTTATAGTATTATCTTATTTTATGCGATGTCTGTAAGCTTAGTTTCACTGCACAGGTGCCTGCTACTGGGGATAAACCCAGAACGGGGTAACTAAAGCGAGAAAAGGGGGAAAGCGCCAATGTCTCCTAAAACGCTCATTCCTGGTCGGATCGCAATGACTTCAACAATCATGCGGAAGATTTAAAAGTGAAGCATTTAAATTCGCTACACTACACTGTGTTATGAAGGAAATATGTGAAACGCTAGGGTGTATTGGTTCACAGAAGTCAATGGTTCATTCATACCCCTGCTTCCTGGGATTCATCTCTGGTTTGGTAAGAGTTTGAGTACAATACAATGGAGGGGCAAAACTGAAAAACAGAAGGCAATTTTTAGTGCATGTCTCAGGCTGTCCCAGACTTAGTGTCATCCAGTCTCCTAGAGCTTGTGGGTGCAAGAGCTGTGAAGTGTTTAAACGGTAAAACCAAGTAAAACTTGAAATACAACATCTGTGTACTCTGCAAAAAAACTAAATGACCTGATAAATGCAACCTTTAATATCACCGCTCCGGTGACCATTTATCACCGCAGAAAAGCCAAGCTTCCTGCCCGGCTTAGGGTAGTTAGCCTGAAGAAACAAGACCTGCATCTCAACTATCGTTCACTTGGTTCCGGACAGCGGTACGGAGCGTAACACTAATCAACAGCAGTCTGTTCACCACTCGCTCACCTGTACCTACTGAACTGGACTGGGAAACCACAGTTTTCCAAACTTAATGCCACCTGCCGCGATCATACCAAGAGGCCGGTGGGTCCTCTAACCTCTTGCCAGCCACTTCACCATACTCCGTCCTAAGTGCTGCTATCTCTGACTACGCATACAATCAATAGCCAATCAGAGCTTCAAGCTAGGCCATACAGTTGATTAGGTGTCCCTAAAGAACCTTTGTATCTAACAGTAGTTCTCAGCATTACATTAATTGCAATGCAAGTTTTATTTATACCGTGGTATTCTCCGGGCTAATTTCATGCATCGAACCAGTGACGCCACAATCAGCGTATCATAAATACATGTACTGTTTCCAACCCTAGCGGAAATAAACTTAAACTACTGTATTTATTAACTATAAAATCCTCCTAGAGGCTGAGTCTCATCTGCACCAAAAGAATATAGATAGTTGAAAAAAATGCCCAAGTTATAGAGGAGCTACCGACTTCCGCAACGTCCAATCAAAACAACATGACTAGAGTTATGCAGTATTGGGCACAGTTATTCTGAATCAGATGGAAAACTCGCACCTATGCTGCAACATTTGGAGGTAACATTGCCCAGGCTTCTCTGACGCGGTGCAAGGGGCCATTCAACACTTGCAGCTTTAACCATTAAAGTGATGGTTCGAGTAACGGGTTCAAACTGGCGAGGCGGTCCTTTGCACATTACCCCGAGCCAAAACGCCACAAACTTTGTTCACCTGGGTGGGTCTAACATTGGGAGAGTTACGTGCGTAAATTGCAAGTATAGCCAGCTGAATAGCTTAGCACAGGGGCTAATGGATCCACGTTTGTATCACTGCAAAGAGGGGTGATAGAATGCAAAACCGATTTTAATTCCCTGTCATAGTTGAATAACGACAGTTCAGTGGGTAAATAGACACACTTTTAGAAGCTCAAAATCCCAATGACACCCCTTTACGCCGCCAGTCTATATTTAAAACTACAGCGGTGAATTCAACAAAGCTAGGTTACCCGTAAGCGATCTCAAAACGGAACCAGGGCGGTCGCGCTGGTACGGGGATTGAATGAAGAACCACGGCTGGAGGTCGAGATTTGGGGCGCGGACGCGGCTGCGGCGGGATGGGTGAATTACCGCGCGGCGTGCGAGGATGGGTGGACGGATTGGTGGAGACGCGCTAGGCTGGCTTTGGACACGGGATGGGGTGAAACGAGCTGCGGCGTGGATGGGTAGAACTACACTTAGGCCTGACCGCAGGATCAGGTGGTGCCCCTTAAGGCTGCCACAACTGACCTGGATTAGAACGACTACTGATCGCCGGCAACTGACCTGAGATCAGGTAGGAGAACATTTATAGGCTATACAACTGACCCTGGATCCGGTGAGAACATTTACATAGATCTATACAACTGACCTGAGACGGAAGGTTACATTTATAGGCTACGCACAACTGACCTGGATGGGGTGGAGAACGCGGGACTGGGATGGGTAGAACATTTACATAGGCTACGCTGACCTGAGATCGGGTAGTTTCTGAATCTAGGTGATCCGTGGACGATTCTTCGGTTTCCAGGATTTTGGCACCGTACCTGGAAAACATCAAGAATCAACCATATAAAGAAAAGCTCAAATATATGGGCCCGGCTTTACGGAAATGGACTAATTACAAATTTTCTCGATGAATAATGGCCGGTTTAGTCTGATGTTGGTTTGCTGGGTTGCTCGCCGCCCTGACCGCGCAGTGTCAGGAAGACTGACTTGTTGCTCCCGCAATCTTTACCGCAGCCGCGGTTTCAGGTTTAATCTTATAATGGGTATGTGATTTTTAAACAAACAATCGAAATAAAGCCTCTTGTCCGCAGGTCATTGATAGAGGGCGGTGAAGTTGATCAATGAGAGCTAGCTAGCCTCCTCTAACCTCTGACATTCCACAAAAATACATTCGAATTGAAATCGAAATCGGACAAAAAGTGTTAGCTAAGCTTTGTAAGACCAACAGGGAACCTGTAATATTAATGCGTGACTAGAGTTCGGCTGTAAATATACTTTGGTTATCTGAGAAGTGTAGGCAGAAGCTGCGGTATTCCCCATTATGAATCGTTAAGCAAGCAACTGCTTTCGATCTAAAGGCGCGTTCTACTCTGCTTAAAATCAAACCCGGACACAACTGTTACTTTATAAGACATTGGGGAATGATGTTATATAAATGCGTGACGAAATTCAAACTGTAAATAGCCATATTGCCTTGCGAGGGCAGCTGGCATGACCCGATACGGTGCTAAAGGGTGACTTCGCTGGGTGTATGGAGCCCAACCGGTGCCGCTTTCGTCAGATTGTGTGGAGCTCCCTAAAGTCCGATCTTACCAAATTTGCAATAATTTTTTTCTTGGCCCATATTTGAGCTTTATATAGTTATTTCGCTTAAAAAGAGTCATCCCAGGAATTAGATTTGAGTGTTAATGCGAAACGGTAGAATTATTCTGGAATATGAGATTCTGTGTCTCTATTAATGTGTATTATTGTGTGGGGATTCGCTCAATATGAAATCAGCGTCATGTCTCTGCATTATGTAGAATTAAGCTCAATAAATCAATGGCAACAAACTAAATATTCGCGATACATACCATATTTGGAAGAAAAGCTCTTGTTACGTAGGATGCAAACACACACAACAGCAAGGGATGCATATAAGGACCCAATAAAACCTATCAACCAACTGAATTTCAGCCCAATAATGTTACATACTAGAGTCATAAGAGACAGTGTGAAATATACTCTATATAATCTTTATCACTTCGTAGTGACCCCCTGTAATGCCCAGAAATGATGCAAGGTCTACACTAGTATATAGGTTATGCTCTCTCATAAAAACGTTGTTGATTGGAAAGTTTGTAAATTACACACCAGAAGTTTATGTGAAGCAGCAGCACCTGCTGGAAGCGCTCGCTGCGCTGCTGTAGAGCCCGAGGGGTGCTTAGGGACATCCGCAATTACAACACCGAAAACGCAGCAAAAATATTTATTAATTGCTTTTTGGTAAAGTGAGTGCACAGCCAATTATAGCAGGAGATGTAAGTAATGAGTGAGGTGGTTTGGAGACATTACCTTGTTTAATCATTAAATTAACAAATATTTTGTTGCTTTGCGATTGTGGTGGAAGCCTAAGCACTCGATCTAACTGCAGGTAACTTAACTGAAAAGAAGAGCAAGGCAAGTGTTATAACTTCTGGTGTACTAAACTTTCCAATCCATCTTTTGGGTACACACCTATATATGTGCAGGTGTAGAAGTTTGGTATCCTTTTTGGCACAATTGGGGTCATTTACGAAGGATACAAACGTGGGTCCCGTAGCCTGCGCGCTTCGCTCAGCGGCTTTATGTATGCTACTCTACGCTATCTCTCCCAATGGAGCCCAGATTGGAAAAACTTCTGGGGGTGTTTGGCTCAAAGTGTATACCAAAAGGACCTTCGTTGATACTCCCAACATCACTTTAATTACCTTTTAAAACTCTTTCTAACTCAATTCATTTCGACGAAACTGCTTGATAAATAAACAGTTTAAAAAGAAGGTCTTGAGTGTTCATTTTTATTGTGTTTACTGTATATTGCTATAGAGGGGTGGTATGCAGTAGTCTGTTTTGTTTTACAGCGGCATCTGCTAAATGGAAAGGAGGATGTGTGTCTGTGTATCACATGGAGGAGGAGGACAACAGTGGGGTGTTACTTTTGAGGACCATTTTTTAAAGTAGGGACATTTAAGCAGGCCTCTTTTTTCCTCAATTACATACTGCGTTCCAAGTTTCAGAGAAGGATTTACAGAAGGTGAAAAATCTGTTACACTGTGCATCTACCATGTACGTACTCTACGTGCTCTGGCCCCTCTTGAAAGTGAACTGGATTTATTGCACTGGAGCAACTAAAACTACAGAAAAGACATGTCACAAGCAACA
>NC_053116.1:43181482-43183982 GCF_010015445.1 Perca fluviatilis
CGCACAAATAATAATGATGATGATAATAATAATGATAATAATAATAATAATAATAATAATGATGATGTGTGATGATGATGTGATAATTTTGATGATGATATATAATAATAATGATAATATGATAATGATATTAATAATAGATAATATAATAATATATAAATAATAATATTATATAATAATAATTATAATAATAATAATATAATATGATAATAATATTTATATATATATTGTATATATATTTATTGATAATTAATTTAATAATATATGATAATTATATAATTAATATAATAATATATGATATTTTTATTTATTTTAATAATAATTTTATTTATTTTATAATATAATTAATAATATATGTAATAATAATGATAATAATAATGATGATAATGTAATAATAATATAATAATAATAATTATATGTAATATATAATAATATATAATAATAATTGATGTAATTAATAATAATTTTTTATTATAATAATATAATATGATTAATTGTATAATTAATGATATGATAATAATAATAATGTATTAATTTGTTAATTTGTATGTAATAATAATAATAATGTATATATAATATAATAATAATTGTGTTTATGTTATATGATAATTGTTTATATAATAATATTAATGAGATAATTAATATGTAATATGATAATAATAATAATGTAATAATAATAATAATAATAATAATGTGATAATAATAATAATGATAATAATGATAATATATAATGTAATAATGATAATAATAATAATGATGATGATGATGATGATGATGATAATAATAATGTAATAGTATGTAATAATAATAATAATATAATGTGATAATGATAATAATAATAATGTGATAATGATGATAATGATAATAATGATAATAATGATAATGATAATAATGATGATAATAATAATGATGATAATAATAATAATGATAATAATAATAATAATGATGATAATAATAATAATGATAATAATGATAATGATAATAATAATAATAATGATAATAATAATAATGATAATAATAATAATGATGATAATAATAATAATGATGATAATAATAATAATAATAATGATAATAATAATAATGATAATAATAATAATAATGATGATAATAATAATAATGATAATAATAATGATAATAATAATAATAATAATGATAATAATAATAATGATTAATGAAGCGCAGCATGTTGAGGCAGAGCTGTGTGACTGTAGAGTGTAGTCTGGACTCTGAGAAGGTTTTCTTCTTATAATACCGGTGTGGTGATGTATAGCAGCAGACGTCTGGTACGAGGATCCCCGACACGTGGACTATACGAGACGCATCCAAGGTGGCGCGCCACCCTGACGTCAGAATGACGGAGACTTTACCGGCGCGCCTGGATTTATAGCGCGCGAGCCGAGGTTGTGCGCGGCTCTTCTTCTTCTTCTAGTCTGTAGAAAGAGCAGCGTCGGCAGCCTTTCCTCATTAGCGTCCCCTCTGTTCAGGAGAAGACTGCAGCTAGTGTCGCCACCACCAGCGTGGGTTTAAATAGTCACGGTGATCTCATGACGTCACATTTGCACACGCCAGCTGGGCTGCATCCAGTATAATTTAAATTTTTTTAAATTAAAATGAAGAGCCTTAAGCCTTAAGCGTACTGCGTGGTCACGGGCCAGCCAGGTGCCTGAGCTTCTGGCTGCAGGGAGAATCAACGCTCCAGCTGCCATGGCTTTGATTTCAACTCTTGTGTTGTCTTCCAAGTCTTTATATCAGATAATATGGGTTTCTTTGAGACAAAATGGCCCAAAGTAACATGGATGGCCGGTTGTATTGAACCCATACAACGATCTTTGCACGTAAGATTAATGACTACTTTTATTGAATTTTGGGTGTTTTAAAAACAGTATCGAGACTAAAATTTTGACATAAACCAGTCTGTGATTCACCCAGCATCCTCTGTTCTTAAATATTAGTCAAAATAATTCATCATTTCTGCTTTTTTAACTCAAAAATTAGGTGCGATGTCATTTAAATTAGGTTAATTGACCATCAAGTTAAAAATAAAACGTTGAAAGAAGTGTCAAAAGCATACAAAAGAGCCCAAAATTCAAATGCACTTTTGACCTGGATGGACAACTATGCAACTTTACCCTCTTCAGTCCCCCTACAGGATGTCTCCTGGGACTACAGGATGTCTCATGGGACTACAGCTCGCGTAGCGCGAGCTGTAGTCCCATGAGACATCCTGTAGTCCCAGGAGACATCTTGTAGTCCTATGAGACATGCTGTAGTCCCAGGAGACATGCTGTAGTCCCAGGAGACATCCTGTAGGGGGACTGAAGAGAGAAAAGTTGTATAGTCTGCCTTTAAACAGGATGAGGGAAACACCCATCCCCCACAGACCTGTCCCTTCTCTCAGGGGTTTAAACTATGTATCCTGTGGGTTGAAATGCATTCTGGGTGTCCTAAAAGCTTTCTCCTGTTTCTCATGTTCACAGTAATGACTCCTGTCCCAGCTGGA
>NC_053116.1:43193982-43238982 GCF_010015445.1 Perca fluviatilis
ACACTCTCACACACACACACACACACACACACACACACACGTATTAAAAAGCTGGTTCTTTAGAATAAGACATTTTACACTCAGTTTGGCAACAGTATGAAACTCAGAGAGGCCATTACTACGTTGTGTTATATCGTTAGTTGTGAGAGGAAAGCCGGAGAACGTTTTAAACCGTAACGTTAGAAAACGTGTCCTGCTGCGGGGAGTCAGGGGGCGCAGGGCTCGCTAACGTTAGCTTCTCGTCTCATCTCGTTCAGTCCAGCCCATAATGCTATTTCCCAAGCTGCTGTAGCTGTCATGTTTCTAGAGGGAGACTCGCGCGGTTCAGTGATGACATCCTGTCACTGTTCCACTAGTCTATATGAGAAGGTCCTCCAGATGTCCCTCATTTAGCCCAGATGTCCCTCATTTAGCCCAGATGTCCCTCATTTAGCCCAGATGTCCCTCATTTAGCCCAGATGTCCCTCATTTAGCCCAGATGTCCTTCATTTAGCCCAGATGTCCTTCATTTAGCCCAGATGTCCTTCATTTAGCCCAGATGTCCTTCATTTAGCCCAGATGTCTGTCTCCTTCCTCTGTCTCTGTGTCGGGGTTCTAACCTCCGGTGGATTTGTGAGGACTATGGTTAACTGCTCCTCAGATCTCTGCAGGGTAAATCCAGACAGCTAGCTAGACTATCTGTCTGTCTCTCTGTCTGTCTGTCTAACAGCTAGCTAGACTATCTGTCTGTCTGTCTGTCTGTCTCTGTCTAACAGCTAGCTAGACTGTCTGTCTGTCTGTCTGTCTGTCTAACAGCTAGCTAGACTATCTGTCTGTCTGTCTGTCTGTCTGTCTGTCTAACAGCTAGCTAGACTGTCTGTCTGTCTGTCTGTCTGTCTGTCTGTCTAACAGCTAGCTAGACTGTCTGTCTGTCTGTCTGTCTGTCTGTCTAACAGCTAGCTAGACTATCTGTCTGTCTGTCTGTCTGTCTGTCTAACAGCTAGCTAGACTATCTACCACATGTTCCACCAGATCCAGTTCCTTCCTGAGACTATTTAGCAGAGGCACCGTGGCTCCGTCCGGAGCTTAGCCCCGCCCACTAGGATTGTGATTGGTCTAAAGAGATGCCAATCAACCAGAGCAGGTGGTCCTCCCATCTCTCCTGTGGAGGAAGGTCTGGACTACTGTGTGTTTATCCTGCGTCTCTTTCTTCCGTCAGGATTTGGCAGCAGCGATGATGAGAACTCAGACCAACCTGCCATCACTGTGAAGCTGCCCTCTGAACACCACAACACACACACACCAGGTACACACACACACACACACACACACACACACACACCAGGTACACACACACACACCAGGTACACACACACACACACACACACACACACACACACACCTGGTACACACACACACACACACACACACACCAGGTACACACACACACACACAGGTACACACACACACACACACACACACAGGTACACACACACACACACACACACACACACACACACACACACACACACAGGTACACACACACACACACCAGGTACACACACACACACACACACACCACACCAGGTACACACACACACACACACACCAGGTACACACACACACACACACAGGTACACACACACACACACACACCAGGTAAAAACAAAATAAAACACACACACACACAACACACACACACACACACACACACACACACACACACACCAGGTACACACACACACACACACACCAGGACAACACACACACACACACACACACACACCAGGTACACACACACACACACACACACACACACCAATCAGGTATACACACACACACACACACACCAATCAGGTATACAAATAACAACACACACACACACAATCAATCAGGTATACAAAACACACACACACACACACCAATCAGGGTAATAATACAATAATAATAATACACACACCAATCATATACAATAACATCAATAATAATAATACCAGGTAATAATAATAACACACACACCAGGTACACACACACACACACCACACCAGGTAAATAATAATAATATCAATAATACATACACCAGGTACAATAATAACAATAATCATAATAACATCAATAACAATAACCAAATAATAATAATACCACACACACACCAGGTACTAATAATAATAATATCACACACACACCAGTAATAATATAACACACAGACACACACACCAGGTAACAATAATATCATCATCAACACCAATAATAACACACCAGGTAATAATAATATCAATAATATCAATAATAATAACACCAGGTACACAATAATAATAATATCAACCAGTAATAAAACAATAATAATAATATCAACACCAGGTATAAACACAATATCATCATACACTCATGTATATATATATATATATATATATATATATATATATATATATATATATATATATATACATAATCAATAACACACCCGGTATTCCAAACACACACACACACACACACACAGAAACACACACTATCTCACACACACACACATACACATATTAAAAAGACTTGGAGAGGGTTCCTGTGTAATTTAAACAGTCTATAGTCATGGTGTGTGTGTGAAGAGTGTAGATCGTAGAGAAGTGACGACTGGTGTGTGTGTGTGTGTGTGTGTGTGTGTATACCTGGTGTGTGTGTGTGTGTGTGTATACCTGGTGTGTGTGTGTGTGTGTGACTTTCAGCTGACGACGGCAGTGATTGGTCGACCCTCACAGCGGAGAGCGGGGAGGACACATCCTCTTGGCCCGTTGCTATGGAGACAGAGGAGTGTGAGCTGGTGAGGTGTGTGTGTGAGGTGGACGAGGAGAACGACTTCATGATCCAGGTAGGACACACACACACACACATTATTAATACAACACACTAACACACGCACACACATTGACAATAACAACACTGAACACACACACACACATACACACACACACACACTTATACAGGAGCAGATAGAAAACTAACTGCAGCTTTTTACATGTTTCTGTCTTTAACAAACCTCAAACACACTTTGAACTAAGTTCTGGTCTAATCTTTCCTTGTGTCTGTGTGTGTGTGTGTGTGTGTGTGTGTGTGTGTGTGTGTGTGTGTGTGTGTGTCTGTGTGTGTGTGTGTCTGTGTCTGTGTGTGTCTGTGTGTGTGTGTGTGTGTGTGTGTGTGTCTGCAGTGTGAGTCGTGTCTGTGCTGGCAGCACGGCACCTGTATGGGTTTATATGAAGACAACGTCCCACACAACTACACCTGCTACTACTGCAGACACTCTGCAGGTAAGAGCTTCATCATCGTTCCTCCTAACTCTTCTAGAGGTTAGAAATAAGAGGGAAACATGCCATAATGTGTGTGTGTGTGTGTGCAGGCTGGAGGCGGGCTCAGCGGTTCCTGTCAGAACCTGATTGGCTGATATCTGGTCACATGTTCGGCCTGTCGTGTGTGAAGGAGAACTACTCTGAGATCAACGCCTCCAAGATCTCTCACACCAGCAGCCTGCTGGCACACACTCACGTCCTGGGACAGGTGCTCCGCAGCCTGCAGCTCAAGATCAGCCTGCTGCAGTGAGTCTGTCTGTCTGTCTGTCTGTCTGTCCCTCTCACATACTGTCTGTCTGTCCCTCTGACATGCTGTCTGTCTGTCTGTCCCTCTCACATGCTGTCTGTCTGTTTGTCCCTCTCACATACTGTCTGTCTGTTTGTCTGTCTGTCTGTCTGTCTGTCTGTCTGTCTCACAACATGTCTGTCTGTCTGTCTGTTTGTCAGTCTGTCTGTCTGCCTGTCTGTCTGTCTGCCTGTCTGTCTGTCTGACATTTGCTCCATAAATTGATGCAGAGACTGTCACCACAATGCAGGAATTGACCTGTTTGCCCCCCCCCCCAAACCAAACCTCCGCCCTTTGCTCACAGCGCTCCGTCCCACCCTGACCTGCAGCTGTGGAGGTTGCCATGGCGACAAGAGGACGGGCCGAGGCTGGCGTCCAGCCCGAGAGCCGAGACGCCCGTCTGCTACGTCAGCAGTGAGCACTGCTACCAGAAGCCTGGAGCATCATGGGAAAACTCCGAGGGGAAGGTAACAAAGAGAGTCCCGTTATCTACACTCGCTGCCGTCTTCGTTTCACTCTCACACACAAAACTAAAGAAGCTCTTCATCACATCAGTTTCTGCGACTGACGCGGTTCATGTTGACTCTCTTTGAGACGGTTAAACAAGAGGAAAAGAAGCAGGTGGGGAGGGTGGTAAAGCATGGGATCATGGGAGTTGTAGTCTCAAGCATCTCCTGTTTGTTAGGATTCCTTCAGCGTTCATCGTTCAGGAGCCCCCCTTCCTCTCCAGAACAAACTCAGAATAAAGCAGCCGCACGGTAAACACGGTCTCGTCTCATTGGTGGAAACATGCAGCTGTCAGAGCGCTGCAGACCGGAGGCTAACGCCTAATTTCCACCGGTTGTGGACCGGCTCCGCTGCGAGTCTGCTGCGTGCTCGGCCGTCCGTCAACACCCACCAGGTCCTGATTAGTTGCAGCACGGCTGCTGCCATGACTGACAGCTGTAGTCACGAGATCTCACGAGGACCCACGAGATCTCGCGAGGACCCAACGAGATCTCACAAATTCACGTAGAATAGAACCACCAAACCACCACCAGTTAGTTTCCATCCAGAGGACTAGAGGGGGAGCAGCTCTGAGCTGTGTGTTCAAGGTGGAGAGCAGGAAATATGATCCGTCGTGAGCACACTGGATTTTATTTTGAAAATTAACCAGATGTTTTATTTTGTTTCTGTGCTCCACTTCCTGTCCCGCACTATCTGCCGTGTGCTGAATTGCTGCGGAGCTCTCCGGCGTCCGGCAACAATAGAAGCTCTGCCTATCTGCTCCGGAGGGCTGGGGACCACCAGAGCTGGGACGCATACATAACCCATTAAAGAGCAGTTAGAAACGTGGAATAATACAGGATGTGCAGTGTAAGAAATTAACAATTATTTAAGGAAAGGCAGCATTAGAAAGTCTTCAGTGATGATTTAAAAGAAGCGATAGTTTCAGATGAAGCTGCAGTTTTCTGGGAGTTTGTTCCACATGATTTAATTCAAGGTAAATGCTTTACATAAAACCTGACAGAGAGCACTTAAAACCTGTTATAAACATTCATAAAAAGACAATAAAACCAGCTGAAATAGGTATTGCGGTCTGGTTTCATGCAGAAGTCGACCGTGAGCTGTTGTTTCCTAGAGCCGAGCTCAGCCGGAGGGTGTGAAGCAGAGTCCCGCTGACGGATCAGATATTAGAGCTGCACACCGTTTGATCTTTACAAAACAAAGTAACTGAAGTATGTCTTAAGCTCAATACATTTCACTTAGAGCAGCAAAGAGAGTCTTTTTTCTCAACACCAAAACATTTCTCTTTAGGATCCCCCCTCCCCCAACCAAAGAATATTTTTATATATATATAATATAATATAAACATTTCTCTTTAGGATCCCCCCCCCAACTAAAGAATATTTTATTTATATATATATATATATATATATATATATATATATATATATATATAATATAATATAATATAATATAATATAAACATTTCTCTTTAGGATCCCCCCCCCAACTAAAGAATAAACAGTCTCAAGTTCCCCACTGGACAACAGGAACTACACTTAGTGACGCCTCTTAAGCTTAATAGTCAATCAGAAAAGAGTAATCTGCTTCTGTAAAAAATGGTGACGGAGACACGGCTTGTTGCCGAGGGCTACAAGCTACGAGACACTCTGGACAGACACTGGTGAGGGGCTGCGCCATGTTGGTTAAAGAGTGCCGGCATCCAGCCAGTCTGGTAGTTACATCCAGCCAGTCTGGCAGTTACATCCGGACAGTCTGGTAGTTACATCCAGCCAGTCTGGCAGTTACATCCGGACAGTCTGGTAGTTACATCCAGCCAGTCTGGTAGTTACATCCAGCCAGTCTGGCAGTTACATCCAGCCAGTCTGGTTAGTGTACATCCAGCCAGTCTGGCAGTTACATCCAGCCAGTCTGGTAGTTACATCCAGCCAGTCTGGCAGTTACATCCAGCCAGTCTGGCAGTTTCCACATCTGGCAGTTACATCCAGCCAGTCTGGCAGTTACATCCAGCCAGTCTGGTAGTTACATCCAGCCAGTCTGGTAGTTACATCCAGCCAGTCTGGTAGTTACATCCAGCCAGTCTGGTAGTTACATCCAGCCAGTCTGGTAGTTACATCCAGCCAGTCTGGTAGTTACATCCAGCCAGTCTGGCAGTTACATCCAGCCAGTCTGGTAGTTACATCCAGCCAGTCTGGCAGTTACATCCAGCCAGTCTGGCAGTTACATCCAGCCAGTCTGGCAGTTACATCCAGCCAGTCTGGTAGTTACATCCAGCCAGTCTGGTAGTTACATCCAGACAGTCTGGTAGTTACATCCAGCCAGTCTGGTAGTTACATCCAGCCAGTCTGGCAGTTACATCCAGCCAGTCTGGTAGTTACATCCAGCCAGTCTGGCAGTTACATCCAGCCAGTCTGGTAGTTACATCCAGCCAGTCTGGCAGTTACATCCAGACAGTCTGGTAGTTACATCCAGCCAGTCTGGCAGTTACATCCAGCCAGTCTGGTAGTTACATCCAGCCAGTCTGGCAGTTACATCCAGCCAGTCTGGCAGTTACATCCAGCCAGTCTGGCAGTTACATCCAGCCAGTCTGGTAGTTACATCCAGCCAGTCTGGCAGTTACATCCAGCCAGTCTGGTAGTTACATCCAGCCAGTCTGGCAGTTACATCCAGCCAGTCTGGCAGTTACATCCAGCCAGTCTGGCAGTTACATCCAGCCAGTCTGGTAGTTACATCCAGCCAGTCTGGCAGTTACATCCAGACAGTCTGGTAGTTACATCCAGCCAGTCTGGTAGTTACATCCAGACAGTCTGGCAGTTACATCCAGCCAGTCTGGTAGTTACATCCAGCCAGTCTGGTAGTTACATCCAGCCAGTCTGGCAGTTACATCCAGCCAGTCTGGTAGTTACATCCAGACAGTCTGGTAGTTACATCCAGCCAGTCTGGCAGTTACATCCAGCCAGTCTGGTAGTTACATCCAGCCAGTCTGGTAGTTACATCCAGACAGTCTGGTAGTTACATCCAGACAGTCTGGTAGTTACATCCAGACAGTCTGGTAGTTACATCCAGCCAGTCTGGCAGTTACATCCAGACAGTCTGGTAGTTACATCCAGCCAGTCTGGCAGTTACATCCAGACAGTCTGGTAGTTACATCCAGCCAGTCTGGTAGTTACATCCAGCCAGTCTGGCAGTTACATCCAGACAGTCTGGTAGTTACATCCAGGCAGTCTGGCAGTTACATCCAGCCAGTCTGGTAGTTACATCCAGCCAGTCTGGTAGTTACATCCAGGCAGCAAACAACTAATCCATTCATCCAGAAAATGATCCACACATGAATCCACGTGAATAATCGTGGGTTGCTGCCCCACGTTTGATGAGTTTCTTCGTTGGTGATAATTGTTGTGTGACGTGATGTTCTGGTTCTGTTTCTGTAGGAAATAAAGTCTGAAGATGTCGACACCAAACCAGCTGATGCCACGGGAGATACAAACACAGACACACACTGCACACACACAGACAGCTGTGCACACCCTCAGACACACACTCAGACACACCATCAGACACACACCCCCCCTCAGCAGCCGGTGGAGCCTCGTGTGGCCTCCGAGGCCGAGTGCCGGCTGAACCTGCTGGATCACGTGGAGTCAGTCCACCACCAGATCAGCTCCAGGATGGACCTGATCGAGAGAGAGCTCGATGGTAACAGCCTTCATCATTAGAGGAGACATGGCTGATCATACACACTCAACATTATATATCATTGATATTAATATTATCTCTCTCTCTGCAGTGTTGGAGTCCTGGTTGGACCACTCGGGAGAGCTGGAACCTCCGGACCCTTTGTCCCGCCTCCCGCAGCTCAAACAGCGAATCAGGCGGCTGCTGCAGGACCTGTGCACCGTGAGACACCTATCAGTGTGGCGCTGACACCTGTCACCCCCCCGAACTCTGAGCCCTGACCTTTGACCCTGCTGTCTCTGACAACCGGACACTCAGACAGGCGGGGCAGAGGGACAGACTGGCAGAGAGAGAGAGACTTGTACAGAGAGACTCATAGAGAGAGAGACTCATAGAGTGTGAGTCTCTGAGAGAGTCTCTGAGCGAGTCTCTGAGCGAGTCTTTGAGTGAGTCTTTGAGCGAGTCTCTGAGCGAGTCTCTGAGTGAGTCTCTGAGTGAGTCTCTGAGTGAGTCTCTGAGTGAGTCTCTGAGCGAGTCTTTGAGTGAGTCTCTGAGTGAGTCTCTGAGCGAGTCTTTGAGTGAGTCTTGTCTCTGAGTGAGTCTTGTCTCTGAGTGAGTCTTTGAGTGAGTCGTGTCTCTGAGTGAGTCTTGTCTCTGAGTGAGTCTTTGAGTGAGTCGTGTCTCTGACGACTCACACAAAAATATTTATTAATTTAACTTATTTTTTAAAGTAAGTGCTGTAGAATAACTAGCAGGAGACAAGTAATAATTGAGGTAAGTTTGGAGACATTACCTTATTTAATCATTAAATTAATAAATATTTTTGTTGCATCTCTTTTCGGTGTTGTAATTTGTAGATGTCCCTAAGCACTCGTCTTACAGCAGCAACAACAACAGCAGAGAGCAGAAGCCAGCAGGCAAGTGTTATTTACATAAACTTCTGGTGTACTTACAGATTTTACAATCCATCGTTTTATGAGAGCATAACCTATTTGTACTACTGTAGACGTTTGGTATCATTTCGGGCATTATTAGTGGGGTAATGTTAAGAGACACTTCGGATCCATTAGCCTCTGCGCTAAGCTATTCAGCTGATAACGCTACGCTACGCTAACGCTCCCAATGTTCGACCCAGGTGAAAAAAGCTTCTGGGGGGGTGTTTGGCTCGAGGTCATGGTGCAAAGGACCCTAGGGTGAAATTACTCCGAACCATCACTTTAAGGTCTCCTAATGGGGTATGTAACATTGGTGGGGCTGAAAATGGCCCGGGTGCTGTTTTATGGGCCCTTATGCATCCCTGTGGAAAGAATCTGTTTGGAACAAGAGCTTTTCTTCCAAATATGGTATGCTCATGAATATTTAGATGATCTGCGCGCTGATTGGTTGAGCGAAGCACATACACGTACATTGGAGACGAGACAGCAGGTCTCATATTTCAGACACTGTAATGTTATACATTGTCTGCTATTTCGTTACTAAATTCACTTCTGAGACTTTTTTTTTAATGCGAGAAATCAACTATATAAAGCTCAAATATGGGCCGTTTTACGAAAATTGAATGAAATAGCAGATGAACAATGTATAACATTTCTGAGATCTGCTCGACCTAGATTCACAAGACAAACTGGTCCCAGATCAGTCAGTGGCCTATGTGAATTTTTGGGCGTTACAAAGATAGAAGGTAGAGCCAAATGTTGAGAAGTTGACTATTAATGAACTTTTAGCTTGGTTGAGATTTGCCCGTTTTCAGAGGCAGTTTCAAACTGTGAGATTTGCAGAGAAAAGAGATGTCAATGGGATTTTGAGGTTCTATGTATGTCCTAGTTACCCACTAAACTGTCATTATTCCACTATGACAAGGTCAAATCAGTTTAGCATCCTATCACCCCTTTAAAGATGAATATCTTCTGCAGCGTCTCCTCCTGGCGTCTGTAGTCTGGACGCAGACGGAGACATTTGGAAACGAGGAGGCACGCCAACGTTGGCCTCCAGATTGGGTCTTATCTGCCAGGAATATTAAGAGAATATCATTGTATCTGTAAAGTCTGTAATCTGACGTCTCTCTCACATTTAACGCCAAATGAAAAACAATTAAAAGTTCTTTCTTAGTTTCTTCAGAACAGAATTCATGATTTGTCTCTTTGCTGTTTTAAAAACGCGAGCGTAGCCAAACTGTCTGGTTCATCTGGTAGGAAATGAACCCTTCTATCTTCTTCTTTAATGATTTCTGCAGAATGTCCATGGAGCTTCTTAACGGAGAGATTTTAAGAGGAATGTAAGGTGGTTGTTGATCTTTTGGGAAGTGTTCATGTAACAGAATCTCAACACATCAGACGGTCTGAATGTCTGGAGAAATAATCCATTTACTGACTCAAATTAACCAGCAACATGGTCCTCTGTTGGGACACTAATCACATTTAACATGTAAATAAGTCCTAAGTCTTTCTACCCTTGTGTAAGAATCTAACTGTACAAAGCTGTAGATATATTTTCATAGAAAGATCAGTTACAACTCAGGTTGGTTTAAGGGTAACTTTGGGTTTTTTCTCCCAAAACTGGACTCTATGTTCCCATGTTTTTATGTTTAAAGTACATCACCGATGGGAACAACAACCCACCAGACTCCATGTAAATAATCAGGACTTTTAGCGTGTATAGAGCCAGCATATCTCCACCAGACTCCATGTAAATAATCAGGACTTTTAGCGTGTATAGAGCCAGCATATCTCCACCAGACTCCATGTAAATAATCAGGACTTTTAGCGTGTATAGAGCCAGCATATCTCCACCAGACTCCATGTAAATAATCAGGACTTTTAGCGTGTATAGAGCCAGCATATCTCCACCAGACTCCATGTAAATAATCAGGACTTTTAGCGTGTATAGAGCCAGCATATCTCCACCAGACTCCATGTTAATAATCAGGACTTTTAGTGTGTATAGAGCCAGCATATCTCCACATGTAAATGGGTGAATTAAGGGTTTATTTCAACCAAACCAGAGTGGTGATTGTTGGAACAGTGGAAAGATGAACCAAGACGGCTTTTGGTAGTTTTATTTAGTTTCTGTCCACTTTGAATGAAGTGTGTTTTACGATGATAAAAGTCCTGATTATTTACATGGAGTCTGGTGTAGTTTGGTGATGGGGATTTCAGGGCTGTTTCATGTTAAACTAAAAGGATCTTACTCTTTAACCAAAAGGTCTATCTCTGTAGGGATCCATCCCATAATGTTGTTAGACACACACACATGGAGACAGAGAGTCCAGGGTGAAGGAAACAGAGTTCCTCTTTAAGTTAGACTTGTATATGAAATGATTGTACAAATGTGTAGATATATTTTCATAGAAAGATGAGTTCTAACCGGAGCTCAACGGGTGAGCAGCGCTGCTTATAACTGATGTCTGTCTGTCGCTTCTCTTCAACTATTGTAAAACTTTATTGATTCTGTTTGATTTCCAGTTCAGTTCATCAAGCTTTCACACATCAAGTCCAGTTTTAGTTTAGTTCATAAAGAGTTCTCAGAGGAATTCCCTCTTTGATCAAACCGCTGACGTGTCAAACATCCTGCTGCCAAACCTTTAATAAAATATACAACATTTAGCTTTTGATTGAGTTCATATGGTCTGTAAATGTTCTGGGAACTCTGGAGGAGACTTTACATTTCATTGGGTTTGTTCAATGTTTTAGTCTCTAATTTAATCTGCAGATTATTATCTTCAGAAGATACACTGGTCTTCATGTCTGAACCCTTGGGGGGGAGGGGTGTGTGTGTGTGTGTGTGTGTGTGTGTGTGTGTGTGTGTGTCTGTGTGTGTGTGTGTGTGTGTGCCTGTGTGTGTGTGTGTGTGTGTCTGTGTGTGTGTGTGTGTGTGTGTGTGTGTGTCTGTGTGTGTGTGTGTCTGTGTGTGTGTGTGTGTGTGTGTCTGTGTGTGTCTGTGTGTGTGTGTGTGTGTCTGTGTGTGTGTGTGTGTGTGTGTGTGTGTGTCTGTGTGTGTGTGTGTGTGTGTGTGTCTGTGTGTGTGTCTGTGTGTGTGTGTGTGTGTACACACCTGAAGATATTAGGCTCGTTCGAGATGAACTGCGCCTCGCCTGTAAAGTAGACGAGAGCAGGCGGCAGCAGCGGGGGGGGGGGCGGTGACAAAAGTCCGCTCTCAAATCGGACAGTTTTCCAGCTGACTCCAGCAGCCTTCAGGCTGAACAGGAAGTGACAGAAACACGGTGGTCCGATTCCGATTTAATAAAATGTTATCAGACCCATATATCAGCTCCTACACAGTCTCCAGTTGATTTTATTATGAAAGAGTAGCTGTCAAATTGCTCTACATGTGATCTGTTGCTGATTTTAATCACCAACAGACTGTAGATGATCTGTAATCTGAACAGATTTAGTCTCTCTGACTTCTAAACATCACTATCAGCCTCACAACATGTGTTCTGTACAGAATAAGCCTTTAAATCAGACAAATCACAGTTAAAATCCCTCCGATTCAAAATCAATAAAAAGTATATATAAAACGTCATCATGTTGAGTCGATTCTGAACCAATCAGCTGTTCGATCAGCTGAGAGGCCGGCGTTTCCCAGCATGCCCTGGGTCCACCTGCGTCCGCCTGGCTCTTGCAGTTGGTGAAAAGCAACTGCGCTACCTGCGTCTCAGAACTGCGGCCGCCTTGGTCTCGTGAGATTATCGTTGCCCACGTGTGCATGACGTCAGAGCAAGTCGGGATCAAGTCGGACATAAATCTACCCAGCATGCATTGGGCGGCGATCGCCGGTGATCGATTCTGCGCTGATCTGGCTCATCTCCAACGAGCCTAATCACAGCACACGACACACAGCAACACAAGCAGAAAACAATCTGAACTAACACACACCAGTCAACACTGAAGACTCTGTTAGACCAACAGGCATCAAACACTGAGTGTGTTTCAGTGTGTTGATGTCTCCACCTGCAGGCCTCTCTGTGAACAGCATGCCCCTCTGCATGCTGGGAAATCTGCACACATGATCCTGCAGACAGTTTAAATATAGACCGTCAGCAGACCAAGCAGAGATCAGAGCTCAGTCTAACAGATAAAGGCCTGCTGTCATGACCTGGCTCACAGGTATGACAACATGGGGAGAACACACACATGTTTGCTATATTAAATCTAATGTATTTAAATAAACAAAGGTAAATGTGCTATCAGTTTATCAGTAATGTGTGTAGTATCTGGATGTGTGTAGGTGGAGCAATGTTAGAACGCAAAAGTAACTCAACCCAAAATTTAAACAAACCAAGGAACTTTGAGGAGAGAGAGGAGGAGTGAATGCCCAGGAACTCCTATAGAGAGAGACAGAGAGGGAGAGAGAGAGAGAGAGACAGAGAGAGAGAGGGAGAGAGAGAGAGAGAGAGAGAGAGACAGAGAGAGGAGAGAGAAAGAGAGAGACATAGAGAGAGAGAGGGAGAGAGAGAGAGAGAGACATAGAGAGGAGAGAGAAAGAGAGAGACAGTGAGAGAGAGAGGGAGAGAGACAGTGAGAGAGAGAGAGAGAGAGAGAGAGAGACAGAGAGAGGAGAAAGAGAGAGAGAGAGACTGCCCAGGTTCTCCTATTTATGGACATGTGGACAGTCAGTTCCTCCAGGTGTCAATCATCAGTCCTCATCAGCCAATCCCCAGATCCCAGCAACCAGAGGGACTTAATAGGTCTGGAGGCCTAGGAGCCATCACACTATTAATATAATAAACAGTTAGGTCCGGAAATATTTGGACAGTGACACAAGTTTCATAATTTTAGTCCTCTGCGCTAACATGATGGATTTGAAATGAAATCATTGAGATGAAATTGCAGTGCAGACTTTCAGCTTTATTTTGAGGGTATACACAATTGGAGGAAGGGTTTAGGAATGGCACACATTTTCATACATAGTCCCCTTATTTCAAGGGACCTAAAGTAATTGGACAAATTAATATAATCATAAATAAAATGTCCATTCTTAATACTTAGTTGAGAATCCTTTGCAGGCGACAACTGCCTGAAGTCTGGAACCCAGAGACATCACCAAACGTTGGGTTTCCCCTTTGTGATGCTATGCCAGGCCTTGACGGCAGCTGTCTTCAGCGGTTGTTTGTTTGCAGCTCTTTGTGCCTTAAGTTTTGTCTTTAATAAGTGGAATGCATGCTTGATCGGATTGAGATCAGGTAATTGACTCGGCTATTGTAGAATATTCCACTTCTTTGCCTTGAAAAACGCCTGGGTTGCTTTTGCAGTATGTTTTGGGTCATTGTCCATCAATACTGTGAAGTGCCGTCCAATCAGCTTTGTTGAATTTGGCTGAATATGAACAGACAGAATGTTCTCACAGACTTCAGAATTCATGCTGCTTCCATCTTCTGTCATATCATCAATAAACACTAGTGACCCGGCTCCACTGGAAGCCATGCATGCCCATGCCATTTAACTGCCTCCACCATGTTTTATAGATGGTGTGCTTTGAATCAAGAGCCGCCCCAAGCCTTCTCCATTCTTCTCTCTTCCCGTCATTCTGCTACAGGTTGATCTTAGTTTCATCAGTCCAAAGAATGCTGTTCCAGAACTGGGCTGGCTTTTTTAGATGTCTTCTGGCAAACTCCAATCTGTCTTTTCTATTCTTGAGGCTTATGAATGGTTTGCACCTTGTGGTGAACCCTCTCTATTTGCTCTCATGAAGTCTTTTCTTTATGGTAGACTTGGATAATGATACGCCTACTTCCTGGAGAGTCTTCTTCACTTCACTAGATGTTGTGAAGGGGTTCTTCTTTACCGTGGAAAGGATCCTGCGATCATCAACCACTGTTGTCTTCCATGGACGTCCGGGCCGTTTTGTATTGCTGAGCTCACCGGTGCGTTCCTTTTTTATCAGAATGTACCAAACTGTTGATTTGGCCACTCCTAATGTTTCTGCCATCTCTCTGATAGAGTTTTTCTGTTTCTGCAGCCTAAGGATGCCTGCTTTACTTGCATTGAGAGCTCCTTTGACCGCATGTTGTGGATTCGCAGCAACAGCTTCCAAATGAAAATGTCACACCTGAAATCAACTCCAGACCTTTTATCTGCCTAATTGATGATGACATAATGAAGGAACAGCCCATACCTGCTCATGAAACAGCTTTTGACTCAATTCTCCAATTACTTTAGATCCCTTGAAATAAGGAATAATAATGTATGAAAATGTGTGCAATTCCTAAACTCTCGCTCCAATTTTGATGTAATACACTCAAAATAAAGCTGAAAGTCTGCACTACAATTTCATCTCGATGATTTCATTTCAAATCCATTGTGTTAGCGCGCAGGGCCAAATTATTAAAATTGTGTCACTGTCCAAATATTTCCGGACCTACCTGTATACTCAGCCTAATTATAGCTCTCTTGGAGGAAGTTACAGTATGTTAAATAGGAGTTTTCTTTTGTCTCTCTGCAGTTCATTTTAAAACCTTTTTAGGAACCTAGATATGTTATTAAAGGTGCAATATGTAATACTGACAGCTAGTGATTAAAATAGTTACTGCAGTACACATTCAAAATACTGGCATTAGCATTGTTGTCAGAAAATATACTGTATATTTCAACTTAGCATGTTTCCTTAATATGTGATGAAGCATGAGGCAATTTTGGCATTTATTACAGTAAATATATTACATTACATGTCATTTAGCTGACCCTTTTATCCAAAGCAACTTACAATTGCTCTGTATGTCAGAGGTAACACACCTCTGGAGCAACTAGGGGTTAAGTGCCTTGCTCAGGGACACATTGGTAGATGTATCACAGTGGGAATCAAACCCAGGTCTCCCACACCAAAGGTACGTGTTATATATACTGCTCCATCACCACCCACCATATTACATATTGGACCTTTAATGGTTGATATTTGGCATGCAACATCTTAGGTTCACACTCAGTGAAATACAGTAATTTTAATGGCTGGATGATTTAATAGGAACTTAGAATATCAATAACAGTATTTACCATATTTACAGTATTCATACTTTACATAATTACAGTTAATATTGTTATACTAACAATAAGATTGAATAGTTGTATTCTCTGCACTACATATGTGTGTGTGTGCTGATAGTTTGAACATTGTTTTGTTTATAGCTACATTACCTTTATGATATTTGGGAAAACATGACGGGGGTTACATTTCTCTGAGAGTGGAGACAGTTTGCATCTCTTTGTGTGTCTGTGTCTGTCTTCATCATTTAGGACGTTGTGTTTAAAGGTCAGTGTAGTGGATGTGTTGGTGGGGGTTAAGATGGAGAGATTTGAAGAAGAGTTGAGCTGTGGCTTCATTCACCTCGTTAATATGTTGTAAAGTAGTTCTCAGCAGTGAGGGGGGTTTCCTCCCTCTCTCTGTCCACATTTAAACATTTAACCCTTGTGCTCTCCTCAAATTTACAAACGTTGGACACCTTTGTGGCAAAAATTTACATGCACACAAAAACTGATGTTAAATCATCATATTTGTTTCTGCTTTTTTCATAAATCTCTTAAACTTCTAACTTGCTCAAAACTACCAAACATTCAATCATTTTCAGGATTTTAACCCTTTAAATGCAAATTTATTTATTTGAAGTATCTCATTATTTATTACAAAAAAAAAAAAAAAAAATTCATATAATGAATAATATGTAGATGGGGCTTTGGTGGTGATTAGAGGCTTGGATATGTCAAAGGTAAGCAACAAAATTTATTTGATTGCATTAGTATTTTTTACGTAATGCCAGATACTCCCTCTGGACACATTCGTGGCAAAAATGTACATGTCCAAAAAACTGATATTAAATCATCATATATCAATATTTCTTTCATATATCACTTAAACAACTTCTAACTTGCTCAAAACGACCAAACATTCAATCATTTTCAGGATTTTAACCCTTTAAATGCCAGTTTTAATTCTTTAAAGTAATTATTATTTATGAAAAACTCAACAGAACATTAATTATTTTCCATAAAATAAATCATAGGGGAATGGGGCTTTGGTGGTGATTAGAGGCTTGGATATGCCAAAGATAAGCAACAAAACTTATTTGATTGTATCAGTATTTTTTATGTAGTTCCAGATACTCCCTTTGGACACCTTCGTGGACAAAAATGCCTCACACACACACACACACACACACACACACACACACACACACACACACACACACACACACACACACACACACACACACACACACACACACTAATGTAACTGGCAAAAATACAATCAGTTCATGCCTACAAAGGGAAAATGGTTGAATCTGGTGAAATACAATAAAAATGTCAAATATCACCACTTTCAAAATGAAATGCTGATATTACAGAATGCATGGTTTTATACTGTAAAGGCAGTGAGATCAAAACATGTGGTTATAATGGAAGTCAATGAGGTATATGTGTATATACCTCACTATATATATATATATATACTATATATACATATATACACACATTAAACCCAGATCTCCCACACCAAAGGCATGTGTCATATCCATTGCTCCATCACCACCCCTATATGTAACACATATCAAATATAAGATTTCAGCTTTCAAAAAGACCAAAATAAGACCACATCACAGGAAATAATGTTTCATATTTATCTCATTTTAAACCATTTTAAACTTTAACATTGAACACGGATTTACCTGATTATAACTTTAACTAAAATAACTTAGAGAAATGAAAACTTACACATAATTATACATCTTAACCAAAATAACTTTCTGAGATAACTTAAAGACCCTTTAATAATAAAGTTAGTTCAGTTCAATTTTATTTATATAGTACGTTTAAAAAAAAAAAAAATTGATCAAAGTACTTAACAAACTAAAAAAATATGAGATATAATATACACAAACAACACACAATGTACAATACAAAATAAACAACCAACTAGAGAAAAAGGTCAAGAGATCAAAGCTCAACTTGAATTGAAAGCCAATGCATAGTAATGGGTCTTAAGCAAGGACTTCAACGTTTCAATGGTCCGAGCTGTTCTTATATGAATAGGTAGACTATTCCAGAGGTTTGGAGCAGCCAATGAAAAGGCTCGCTCACCTTTGTTTTTTAACCTGGATCTGGGCACATGGAGGAGCATCTTATTGGACGACCTCGGTGCTCTGACAGGTCTGTGGACATGTAAGAGCTCCGATAAATAAGAAGGCGACAACCCATTTAAGATCTTGAAAACAATTAATACAATTTTAAATTCAATCCTGAAACAGACAGGAAGCCAGTCGAGCGTGGCCAAAACAGTGGTATGTGGTCGCGCTTTTTTGGTCCCGGTTCAAAGTCGAGCTGCTGCGTTCTGGACTAACTGTAACCGATGAAGGGATGACTGATCCAATCAAACATTCAAAGAGTTACAGAAGTCTAAACGAGACATAATTAATGCATGTATGACTCTTTCAAAGTCTTTGCGTAGCAGGTAGGGCTTGACTTTAGCCAAATGTCTCAGCTGGAAGAAGCTGGTTTTAACAACAGAACTAATCTGTTGGTCAAATTTAAAAGCACTGTAAAGTATCACACCCAGATTCCTGGTAAAAGGATGAGTATGGGAACCTAAAGTACCAAGAGCATCTAGACACATCTAGTAAAATATACAGCACGATCAAACACAACAATCATTATGAAGGACAGAAGGTAAAAGTTACATATAAATTATATAGTTATATCTCTCAGACAGATGTTTGGGGGAAGATCTTTCAGATTATTGAAACTTTACTTTATTCAAACCGGCTCTCTGCTGCCGACTGGCACGGCCGTCCACACCAACAACTACAACTAGAACAGTAACCTTAGTCTAGATCCACCACGGACACCTTCCAGGATTGCTCTGGTCCACCAGATGTCCCTCATTTAGCCCAGATGTCCTTCATTTAGCCCAGATGTCCTTCATTTAGCCCAGATGTGGGTCTCCTTCCTCTGTCTCTGTGTCGGGGTTCTAACCTCCGGTGGATTTGTGAGGACTATGGTTAACTGCTCCTCAGATCTCTGCAGGGTAAATCCAGACAGCTAGTTAGACTATCTGTCTGTCTGTCTGTCTGTCTGTATGTCTGTCTGTCTGTCTGTCTGTCTGTCTGTCTGTCTAACAGCTAGCTAGACTATCTGTCTGTCTGTCTGTCTAACAGCTAGCTAGACTATCTGTCCAATCTGAGTTTTCTGTTGCATGACTAAAACTACTTTTGAACGTACACGTTCCACCAAAACCTGTTCCATCCTGAGACTATTTAGCAGAGGCACCGTGGCTCCATCCAGAGCTTAGCCCCGCCCACGATGATGGTGATTGGTTTAAAGAAATGCCAATAAACAAGAGCACATTGTTCTCCCATCCAGAAATGCTGTGTGGACTAGCCAGTCCTTCCTCTGCAACATTGTGGAGGAAGGTCTGGACATGAGAGACTACCGTAACCATAACGATAACGATGTGAGGGTCCACCCTGATGGAGGATCTGCTGTGTCAGGGGTCTACAACACACAGATTTATGACGCGTTTCTTTTTTACGTTGCACAGATAAAGAAAAAGAAATACACGAGGGTTTGGAGAATCCAACAAACTGTTACTGGAGTTATCTGTTTTTATAGACAAATTTATCAATCTAGTTTTTTTAAACCAATAGTTAAGTCATGTCTGAATGACAGTGATCTCAAAGACGGGCTGGGTAATTAATCCAGCTAATGATCACAACAACATCGAGAAAAACAGATATTCTGCACATTACACAACTCTTAATTTGTCCTTTGTTATTTTCTTGAAAACATTTAAATATATATTTTACATTATTTATTTTAAGGGAAATGTCCCAGTTGAAGGTGTTTTCACTGTTGATTTTAACTCCAATAATAAACAACTTCTTTCCAAAAGTAATCGTGTTAAATAATCCTGATTTCCATATTGACTAAAATAAACTTGATTAGGATTGTTCCCTAATGGAGCAGCCCTACCCAACGATAACATTCACTACTGTCGCTGGTGTTACACTTGTGGTGGAGTTAGAACGATTTAAAATACATATTTCTAGTTCTGGTTGTAGTTCTGGGTGTGGACGGCCTTTAAAGCTAATGAACAGTAGAGTAGACGGGCGGGTCATCTTCAGGGGGGGCAGCATCAGAGCCGTCTCTAACCCGAGGAACAGAGTAGACCACATGATCAGCGTCTCCCCTGAGGGCGCTGGTGGGCGAGCTGGCGGCCCGGTTTGTAAAATGAACCTCAGAGTAGGTGAGTCTACCGGAGTCTTCTTCAGCCTGGGAGAGGAAACAGAGAAAGGTCAAAGTGCTCCGATGTCTTTGATAAGCATTATAAAAACAGATCTGCAGGTCATGTGATCAACGTGGTAACAGATGGTTGTGGATCTACTTCCTCAGTTTAATTTGGGTTCTACCGCACGCTGTCTGGGTCTGTGTTCCTGCACGGAGGTCCTGGATGATGTGGTCCTTCAGGAACCCTCTCAGTGTGTTTACAGCAGGACTATCTCAAATATAGCTCTCATTATAAACAGCAAATATATATAATTATAATAAATCTGATAAATTACCCATAAAAATGAGATTTCTATCAATCAAACAGCTGTGCACTCAGAGTTTAACATCATGTTGAAGGTATTTCCTCCCTCAAAACCAACTTTTTAAATATTGGCAACACTGAATTATGAAATCATGCATGAAAGTCATTCATGTACTACTTCATGAACTCTCAGTAATGCAGAAGGATTGATAGTATCTCATGCATGACAATAATAGATAAAAACTGTAACGGGCTGTTAGGGGGCGTCCAGGCAAGAAACCCATAAAATAATCAAACAATCACATTTTTAATCAGTCCTGATGTATGTGCAGATTTTGGTAAGTTCTTGAGCATCGTAAGACGAAAATGTGATCCATTGTGTGTAATAACAATAATTCCTTTAGATTCGGTGCTCGGGCACTAAAACCCCCCCCAGTAGTGTTCTCTGTTGGGTCTGTGACTGAGAGACAGAGCTTCTGTTTCTGAGCCCAGAGCTGAAGCCTTTCAGAGTTTCTCTTACTGTATTTTGAAGGTTAGCTGCAGTGATAACGCTGTAGTCATCGTTGGTCTCAGCAGCGCTTGGTTTGGAGTATTTGGCGCTAGAGTAACCTGAAGAGATTTCTACAGGAGGAGACCGTCTCTGTCCGTCCTCTCTGATGTCCTCGTACACTCGGTTGGTCTACAGGAGAGGAGCTGTTTAGTTTTTATTATTATCATAAACTGATGATGATCACAGTTCTCAGATGTTCTCAAACTCACCTCTGTGACAGCGTACTCGGTTTCCACGGGACGTTCTGAAAAACACAAGTTTGTTTAGAAATGACCCAACATGAAACATGGGGCTCATACTACCACACACTGAGACTTTAAAGGCCGGGACACACCAAGCAGACGGCCGAGGACTAGTGGTGACGGAGGCCACTGAGGCAGCTTGTGTGTGTGCAGCAGTTTGTTCTGAATAAACTAACAGCTAAAAACTAAAAGAGAAGACACCGCCTCCCCACACTTCCCTCCATGTTTACTGTCAGCTGGTTTGCTACTTCCTGTTTGGTGGAGAGAGAAACCTATTGGTTGTTGACGATGTTCACGTCATTGGACTATTTGCATAAGTCAAGATTGAAAAGTTGCATGGTGTCTGGGACAGATCCCCAATAAAAGATCCAAGAACCATTTAAACCATTAAGATGTACCTTCCTCTAAAGGTGAACAAGTTGTGCAGCAGTTGTTTAGTCTCAGTGACAAGTCTTCAGTGAAATGATGAAACAGAGAACTAATTACACATCTGAAGGGGCGGTTCTACTGTAGAAACATAAATGGTGGACATCTTGTGACAGTAAATGAACTTGAATGGTGTGTCTGTTTTAAAAGTGCGTTGTCATGTGAAGAGAGAACAAACAGTTCAAACTGTTGTGTGAGAAAAGGGAAGTGCCAGTGGTGTGGTTGCTGCCTCTCTGCGTGTGTTTCCTGTTGCCTCACCTTTGGCTTTAGACCTCCTCCTCCTGCAGAGTATCAGCAGAGACAGAAAGACCAGGACCAGGACCAGGACCACCAGAGTCAGACCCACGTACAGCAGCACACCTGCAGCTGTTACAGGAGAAATACAAAAAAACACATGTTGTGTACTGGACTCACAGGTTAATGAGGCCCCTGCATACACTTTACAGTACATAAACATATTTAACTTTTTCAAATGCAAAAATATGTTAAGTATAGTCTGTCCTCCCTTATCTGGAATACCTACAGTATTTCCCTAATCTTTTTATTTTCTACTTGTACCATAATTTATTCTTATCTGAAAGTGTTTTGCATTGAAATGTTACAAACTTTGTTTGTAGCCTCAAAGTAATTATGTAGTTTAGTGTCAGCAGTAGGAAAGTGTTGATCTTGTAATAGATGTAGTATGAAGAGAGACAACAGTAGAAGTAAGTAGTGCAACTGTAGAAGTAGTTGAAGTGATATATAGAGAGAGTCAGAGTAGTATGTGAAATCAGTAGATAAGTATAAGAGAGCAGTGAAGTAGTATTGTCATCGGGGAGTGAGAGTCAGCAGTATCAGAGGGGTACGTAGGCAGCATGTATGTGGAATTGAGAGGTTATTTAAGAAAGTAGAGATGGTGAAGGGAACACAGTAGGAGTGAGGTGTGTAAAGTCATCGAGAGTATGTAGAGAGTTTGTAGAGATGAAGAGACAGTAGAAATATGTAGGACAATAGTGAGGTGGTGTGTGGGGGTAAGTAAGAAGAGTGTTGAGAGACAGGTAGAGATGGTATGTGTAGAACAACAGTGAAAGTGGTATGTAGAGAGACAACAGTAAAGAGTAAGTATGTAGAAGACAGTAGAAATGTATGTAGAAGAGACAGCAGTGGGAGTAGTATGTAGAGAGACAGAGTAGATTATGTAGATAGAATAGAGGTATGTAGAGTGAGGGGAGTAGTATGTAGAGGAACAACAGTAAAGTAGTATGTAGAGACAGCAGTGATATGTGAAAGTGTAGTATGTAGAGAACAGTGAAAGTAGTATGTAAGAGAGAGCAAAAAAAGCGTGTTTTAGTGTGCTAGCGTTGTGTTTTAGTGTTAATATTTTAGTGTGTGCCCTAAAGGTTCTTTAGTGTGTGCCCTAAAGCGTGTTTTGGTGTGGCGTGTTTTAGTGTGTGTCTAAAGCGTGTTTTAGTGTGTGCCCTAAAGCGTTCTTTAGTGTGTGTCCTAAAGCGTTCTTTAGTGTGTGCCCTAAAGCGTGTTTTAGTGTGTCCTAAAGCGTTATTTAGTGTGTGCCCTAAAGCGTTCTTTAGTGTGTGCCCTAAAGCGTGTTTTAGTGTGTGCCCTAAAGCGTTCTTTAGTGTGTGTCCTAAAGCGTTCTTTAGTGTGTGCCCTAAAGTGTGTTTTAGTGTGTGCCCTAAAGCGTGTTTTAGTGTGTGTCCTAAAGCGTTCTTTAGTGTGTGCCCTAAAGCGTGTTTTAGTGTGTGCCCTAAAGCGTTCTTTAGTGTGTGCCCTAAAGCGTGTTTTAGTGTGTGCCCTAAAAGCGTGTTTTAGTGTGTGCCCTAAAAGCGTTCTTTAGTGTGTGCCCTAAAAGCGTGTTTTAGTGTGTGCCCTAAAAGCGTGTTTTTAGTGTGTGCCCTAAAAGCGTGTTTTAGTGTGTGCCCTAAAAGCGTTCTTTAGTGTTTGCCCTAAAAGCGTTCTTTAGTGTGTGCCCTAAAAGCGTTCTTTAGTGTGTGCCCTAAAAGCGTGTTTTAGTGTGTGCCCTAAAGCGTGTTTTTAGTGTATTTTGCCCTAAAGCGTTCTTTAGTGTGTGCCCTAAAAGCGTTCTTTAGTTGTGTGCCCTAAAAGCGTGTTTTAGTTATTGTTTGCCCTAAAAGCGTTCTTTAGTGTGTGCCCTAAAGCGTGTTTTAGTGTGTGCCCTAAAGCGTTCTTTAGTGTGTGCCCTAAAGCGTGTTTTAGTGTGTGCCCTAAAGCGTGTTTTAGTGTGTGCCCTAAAGCGTGTTTTAGTGTGTGCCCTAAAGCGTTCTTTAGTGTGTGTCCTAAAGCGTCGTTCTTTAGTGTTGTCCTAAAGCGTTCTTTAGTTTTTTGCCTAAAAAGCGTGTTTTAGTTTGTGCCCTAAAGCGTGTTTTAGTGTGTGCCCTAAAAGCGTGTTTTAGTGTGTTGTCCTAAAAGCGTTCTTTAGTGTGTGCCCTAAAAGCGTGTTTTAGTGTGTGCCCTAAAGCGTGTTTTAGTTGGTGTTCCTAAAGCGTTCTTTGTGTGTGCCCTAAAGCGTGTTTTTAGTGTGTGCCCTAAAAGCGTGTTTTAGTGTGTGCCCTAAAAGCGTTCTTTAGTGTTTGTGCCCTAAAGCGTGTTTTGTTATTATTGCCCTAAAAGCGTGTTTTAGTGTGTGCCCTAAAAGCGTGTTTTATGTGTGTCCTAAAGCGTTCTTTGTTGTGTGCCCTAAAAGCGTGTTTAATTATTTTGCCCTAAAAGCGTGTTTAGTGTGTGCCCTAAAGCGTGTTTTAGTGTGTGCCCTAAAGCGTGTTTTAGTGTGTGTCCTAAAGCGTTCTTTAGTGTGTGCCCTAAAGCGTGTTTTAGTGTGTGCCCTAAAGCGTGTTTTAGTGTGTCCTAAAGCGTGTTTTAGTGTGTGCCCTAAAGCGTGTTTTAGTGTGTGCCCTAAAGCGTTCTTTAGTGTGTGCCCTAAAGCGTTCTTTAGTGTGTGCCCTAAAGAGTGTTTAGTGTGTGTCCTAAAGCGTTCTTTAGTGTGTGCCCTAAAGCGTTCTTTAGTGTGTGCCCTAAAGCGTGTTTTAGTGTGTCCTAAAGCGCGTGTTTTTTGTTATTGCCCTAAAAGCGTGTTTTAGTGTGTGCTCTAAAGCGTGTTTTAGTGTGTGTCCTAAAGCGTTCTTTAGTGTGTGCCCTAAAGCGTGTTTTACAGTAACCACAGCCCAGCTGGCGTGTGCTTATGTGACGTCATGAAATCGCTGTAACTATTTATACCAAGGGTGGTAAGCCTCTCTTCAGAACTTGAACTTCCTATGGCTCCATTCTGATGCTACCAAGCCATCACCTCCCGTTAGCATCCCATTGACTCCCATTCATTTTGACGTTACTTTACATCTGAAGAGTTTAAAGACTCTATTCGTCCGTTGCTTATTTCTAAAGAAACACGACAATGTAAAAGGCTCCATTACCTTGTACCTCACGTTATGGCTCCGTAGCAGACGCTTTTATAACAATAGGCTAACGATTGGGTCATAACCACGAGACTTACTGTCACACAGTAGAGGAATTACCGTATAGTACAGGAGAAGCGCGCAGTCAACTTCCAACTTTTTCTCGCTCTTGCTGGCCGCCAACGGACTCACTTGTGTCCAAGTGGCGCGCCTGGCAGGAAGCGGACATGCGTCACGCGATAACCCTGGTCATCATGTGATATGAAGGTTAAGGTTTTTTTATCTAGCTAATTATTATTGTTAAATATTCTTCTTAAACGGACCACTTGTGGGCCATCGTCAAAGAAAAAATATGAGAAAACAAATATGGACAAAAAAAGGGCACTTTGGCTTTGAGGGCAAAAGGGGGAAGGTGTAAGTGTAGTAGAGTAGAACAGTAGAGAGTAGTACGTTGTAGTATGAAAGATTACCCAAAGTGTTTCCCAGAGCATCAAATATTTCCATAGATGGTATTACCTTGAATGAGACTTTCTGCATCAGTAATGAACTACAAAGATACCTGACCAAGCTTCAGTTGTTGATGCTCTGAGAGTGAGACTGGGTTCAAAGAGATATTTGTACATGTACCTCTGGGTGATGGTGTCTCAGTGTGTACATGTACCTCTGGCTGATGGTGTCTCAGTGTGTACATGTACCTCTGGGTGATGGTGTCTCAGTGTGTACATGTACCTCTGGGTGGTGTTATCTCAGTGTGTACATGTACCTCTGGGTGATGGTGTCTCAGTGTGTAAATGTACCTCTGGGTGATGGTGTCTCAGTGTGTAAATGTACCTCTGGGTGGTGGTATCTCAGTGTGTACATGTACCTCTGGGTGATGGTGTCTCAGTGTGTAAATGTACCTCTGGGTGATGGTGTCTCAGTGTGTACATGTACCTCTGGGTGATGGTGTATCAGTGTGTACATGTACCTCTGGGTGATGGTGTCTCAGTGTGTACATGTACCTCTGGGTGATGGTGTCTCAGTGTGTACATGTACCTCTGGGTGGTGGTATCTCAGTGTGTACATGTACCTCTGGGTGATGGTGTCTCAGTGTGTACATGTACCTCTGGGTGATGGTGTCTCAGTGTGTACATGTACCTCTGGGTGGTGGTGTCTCAGTGTGTACATGTACCTCTGGGTGGTGGTGTCTCAGTGTGTACATGTACCTCTGGGTGATGGTGTCTCAGTGTGTACATGTACCTCTGGGTGATGGTGTCTCAGTGTGTATATGTACCTCTGGGTGGTGGTGTCTCAGTGTGTACATGTACCTCTGGGTGATGGTGTCTCAGTGTGTATATGTACCTCTGGGTGGTGGTGTCTCAGTGTGTACATGTACCTCTGGGTGGTGGTGTCTCAGTGTGTACATGTACCTCTGGGTGGTGGTGGTGTCTCAGTGTGTACATGTACCTCTGGGTGGTGGTGTCTCAGTGTGTACATGTACCTCTGGGTGGTGGTGTCTCAGTGTGTACATGTACCTCTGGGTGGTGGTGTCTCAGTGTGTACATGTACCTCTGGGTGATGGTGTCTCAGTGTGTACATGTACCTCTGGGTGATGGTGTCTCAGTGTGTACATGTACCTCTGGGTGGTGGTGTCTCAGTGTGTACATGTACCTCTGGGTGGTGGTGTCTCAGTGTGTACATGTACCTCTGGGTGATGGTGTCTCAGTGTGTACATGTACCTCTGGGTGATGGTGTCTCAGTGTGTACATGTACCTCTGGGTGATGGTGTCTCAGTGTGTATATGTACCTCTGGGTGATGGTGTCTCAGTGTGTACATGTACCTCTGGGTAGTGTTATCTCAGTGTGTACATGTACCTCTGGGTGATGGTGTCTCAGTGTGTAAATGTACCTCTGGGTGTGGTGGTATCTCAGTGTGTACATGTACCTCTGGGTGATGGTGTCTCCAGTGTGTAAATGTACCTCTGGGTGATGGTGTCTCAGTGTGTACATGTACCTCTGGGTGATGGTGTATCAGTGTGTACATGTACCTCTGGGTGATGGTGTCTCTGTGTGTACATGTACCTCTGGGTGATGGTGTCTCAGTGTGTACATGTACCTCTGGGTAGTGTTATCTCCAGTGTGTACATGTACCTCTGGGTGATGGTGTCTCAGTGTGTACATGTACCTCTGGGTGATGGTGTCTCAGTGTGTACATGTACCTCTGGGTGGTGGTGTCTCAGTGTGTACATGTACCTCTCTCAGTGTGTACATGTACCTCTGGGTGATGGTGTCTCAGTGTGTACATGTACCTCTGGGTGATGGTGTCTCAGTGTGTACATGTACCTCTGGGTGGTGGTGTCTCAGTGTGTACATGTACCTCTGGGTGATGGTGTCTCAGTGTGTACATGTACCTCTGGGTGGTGGTGTCTCAGTGTGTACATGTACCTCTGGGTGGTGGTGTCTCAGTGTGTACATGTACCTCTCTCAGTGTGTACATGTACCTCTGGGTGGTGGTGTCTCAGTGTGTACATGTACCTCTCTCAGTGTGTACATGTACCTCTGGGTGGTGGTGTCTCAGTGTGTACATGTACCTCTGGGTGATGGTGTCTCAGTGTGTACATGTACCTCTGGGTGATGGTGTCTCAGTGTACATGTACCTCTGGGTGATGGTGTCTCAGTGTGTACATGTACCTCTGGGTGGTGGTGTCTCAGTGTGTACATGTACCTCTGGGTGGTGGTGTCTCAGTGTGTACATGTACCTCTGGGTGATGGTGTCTCAGTGTGTACATGTACCTCTGGGTGGTGGTGTCTCAGTGTGTACATGTACCTCTGGCTGATGGTGTCTCAGTGTGTATATGTACCTCTGGGTGGTGGTGTCTCAGTGTGTACATGTACCTCTGGGTGATGGTGTCTCAGTGTGTACATGTACCTCTGGGTGATGGTGTCTCAGTGTGTATATGTACCTCTGGGTGATGGTGTCTCAGTGTGTACATGTACCTCTGGGTGATGGTGTCTCAGTGTGTACATGTACCTCTGGGTGATGGTGTCTCAGTGTGTACATGTACCTCTGGGTGATGGTGTCTCAGTGTGTACATGTACCTCTGGCTGATGGTGTCTCAGTGTGTACATGTACCTCTGGGTGATGGTGTATCAGTGTGTACATGTACCTCTGGGTGATGGTGTCTCAGTGTGTACATGTACCTCTGGGTGATGGTGTCTCAGTGTGTACATGTACCTCTGGGTGATGGTGTCTCAGTGTGTACATGTACCTCTGGGTGATGGTGTCTCAGTGTGTATATGTACCTCTGGGTGATGGTGTCTCAGTGTGTACATGTACCTCTGGGTGGTGTTATCTCAGTGTGTACATGTACCTCTGGGTGATGGTGTCTCAGTGTGTAAATGTACCTCTGGGTGATGGTGTCTCAGTGTGTAAATGTACCTCTGGGTGGTGGTATCTCAGTGTGTACATGTACCTCTGGGTGATGGTGTCTCAGTGTGTAAATGTACCTCTGGGTGATGGTGTCTCAGTGTGTACATGTACCTCTGGGTGATGGTGTATCAGTGTGTACATGTACCTCTGGGTGATGGTGTCTCTGTGTGTACATGTACCTCTGGGTGATGGTGTCTCTGTGTGTACATGTACCTCTGGGTGGTGGTATCTCAGTGTGTACATGTACCTCTGGGTGATGGTGTCTCAGTGTGTACATGTACCTCTGGGTGATGGTGTCTCAGTGTGTACATGTACCTCTGGGTGGTGGTGTCTCAGTGTGTACATGTACCTCTGGGTGGTGGTGTCTCAGTGTGTACATGTACCTCTGGGTGGTGGTGTCTCAGTGTGTACATGTACCTCTGGGTGATGGTATCTCAGTGTGTACATGTACCTCTGGGTGATGGTGTCTCAGTGTGTACATGTACCTCTGGGTGATGGTGTCTCAGTGTGTACATGTACCTCTGGGTGATGGTGTACCAGTGTGTACATGTACCTCTGGGTGATGGTGTACCAGTGTGTGGAGATGTGGAGGTTGATGAGACTGATGATGGAAACATCGGCAGAGTGCTGATTGGTTCAGTCGTGTTTGAAGCTGTGAACAACAAAATCATTCTGATATAAACTTTTTTTATTATCATTTGGCCCGTTTCCATGTAGTTACATCATCACTGATATGGTCACAACCACTACAGTGCTCCATTACCTATTTTTCAGGGGGAATAAACTTTTGTCTCAAAGGTATGACCTGTCCTCTGGAGGACAAAGCCAGACCAGCGGGCGCTCGGTTGATTGTCGTGGGGAGCGGGAGGTGACGAAGGCCGGGAGGATTTAGCAGGTCGGGCCTGCTAGTCCGGCTAAAGGAACTACCACACAGATCCACTGCCAAGCCTCCTACTCACCAACACCAGATCCATCACACACAGAATGGACGAGCTACAAACACCCAGGGAACTGCTGCGTGATGGTTATCACAGAATAAGCCTGGCTGAGCACACGGCAGCTAGCAGCTAACAGGGCGAGCTAGCTAGCAGCAGGATAGAGGCAGGGTAGGTCAATTTTGTGTCTGTTAAGAGGTACAAATGCACTCTAAAACTTGCCCCAACAACTGCCCTTTTAGCTCAGTGTGAGCTGGAAGACGTTAGCTGCAGCTACTCCGTGTTGACCGCACTGATTCAGATCGGTTGTTTTCTATCAACTGTACTCGCATATTCATAATGATCAAGAATAACATAAACACTGGCCAGAATTCTCCTTTAAGTTACCTCTCTTTCTGAAACAGGCTGGAGTTACCCCTCTCTCTCAGGAGTTACCCCTCTCTCTCAGGAGTTACCCCTCTCTCTCAGGAGTTACCCCTCTCTCTCTCAGGAGTTACCCCTCTCTCTCTCAGTAGTTACCCCTCTCTCTCAGGAGTTACCCCTCTCGCTCAGGAGTTACCCCTCTCTCTCTCAGTAGTTACCCCTCTCTCTCTCAGGAGTTACCCCTCTCTCTCTCAGGAGTTACCCCTCTCTCTCTCGGTAGTTACCCCTCTCTCTCAGGAGTTACCCCTCTCTCTCAGGAGTTACCCCTCTCTCTCTCAGGAGTTACCCCTCTCTCTCAGGAGTTACCCCTCTCTCTCCGGAGTTACCCCTCTCTCTCTCAGGAGTTACCCTCTCTCTCTCAGGAGTTACCCCTCTCTCTCAGGAGTTACCCCTCTCGCTCAGGAGTTACCCCTCTCTCTCTCAGGGTTACCCCCTCTCTCTCTCAGGGTTACCCCTCTCTCTCTCTCAGGGTTACCCCTCTCTCTCAGTGCAGTTACCCCTCTCGCTCAGGGTTACCCCTCTCTCTCCAGGGGTTACCCCTCTCTCTCTCAGGAGTTACCCCTCTGTCCGGGAGTTACCCCTCTCTCTCTGGGTTACCCCCTCTCTCTCAGGGTTACCCCTCTCTCTCTCAGTAGTTACCCCTCTCTCTCTGCAGGTTACCCCTCTCTCTCTCTGGGTTACCCCTCTCTCTGGGTTACCCCTCTCTCTCTCAGTAGTTCCCCTCTCGCTCAGGGTACCCCTCTCTCTCTCTGGGTTACCCCTCTCTCTCTGGGTTACCCCTCTCTCTCAGGGTTACCCCTCTCTCTTGGTTACCCTCTTCAGGGTTACCCTCTCTCTCTCTGGGTTACCCCTCTCTCAGGAGTTACCCCTCTCTCTCTCCGTCACCCCCTCTCTTTTTCATCCTCCATCCTCTCCGTTCCCCCCCCTCCTCTCTCCACTCTCCTCCTCCATCTTCTCCATTCCCCCTTCTCTCTCTTCCTCCCTCCATTCCTCGGGTCTTCCCTCCGCCTTCCCCCCATCCATCCCCTCTTCCATTCCTCCATTCTTCCTTCCTCCTTTTCTTCTTTATTCCATTCCATTCCCTCCTTCCTTCCATTCCCTTCCTCATTCCCCCTCTCTTCCCTTCCTTCCATTCCTTCCATTCCTCTCTCCATTCCTTCCATTCCTTCCCCTCATTCCATTCCTTTCCCCCTCCCCCCTTCCATTCCACTCCTTCCCTTCCCTCCATTCCCCTCCATCCTTCCCCCCTTTCCATTCCATTCCATTCCCTCCCTTCCACCACCCCCTCCGTTCCCTCTCCATTCTCTCCCTCCCGTTACCCTCTCCATTCCGTTACCCCCTCCGGTCCCTCTCCCGTGTCACCCCTCTCTCTCCTTCCTCCATTCCTCTCCATTCCCTCCTCTCCGTCACCTCCTCTTTCTTCCCTCCTCCCCTCCCCCCTTGGGACCCTCTCCATTTACCCTCTCCTCTTCTCTTCTCTTCCTACCCTCCTCTCTTCCGTTACCCCTCTCTCTCTCTCCATTACCTTCTTCCTTCCACCCTCTTCTCCGTTCCCCTCTCTCTCGGTACCCCTCTCTCTCCTTAGTTACCCTCTCTCTCCAGGGTTACCCCTCTCTCTCTCAGAGTTACCCCTCTCTCTCTCTGGGTTTACCCCTCTCTCTCTGAGTTCTCTCTCCCAGGAGTTACCCCTCTCTCTCTGAGTTACCCTCTCTCTCCAGGAGTTACCCCTCTCTCTGGGTTACCCCTCTCTCTCTGGGTTACCCTCTCTCTCTCGGAGTTACCCCTCTCTCTCTTTGAGTTACCCTCTCTCTCTCTCAGGAGTTACCCCTCTCTCCGGAGTTACCTCTCTCTCAGTAGTTACCCCTCTCTCTCTGGAGTTACCTCTCTCTCTGGAGTTACCCCTCTCTCTCTCAGGAGTTACCCCTCTCTCTCTCAGGAGTTACCCCTCTCGCTCAGGAGTTACCCCTCTCTCTCTCAGGAGTTACCCCTCTCTCTCTCAGGAGTTACCCCTCTCTCTCTCTGGAGTTACCCCTCTCTCTCAGGAGTTACCCCTCTCGGCTCAGGGTTACCCCTCTCTCTCTCTGAGTTACCCCTCTCTCTCTCTGAGTTACCCCTCTCTCTCTCGGAGTTACCCCCTCTCTCTCTGGAGTTACCCCTCTCTCTCAGGAGTTACCCCTCTCTCTCTCTGGAGTTACCCCTCTCTCTCTGGAGTTACCCCTCTCTCTCTCTGGAGTTACCCCTCTCTCTCTCAGGAGTTACCCCTCTCTCTCTCAGGAGTTACCCCTCTCTCTCAGGAGTTACCCCTCTCTCTCTGGAGTTACCTCTCTCTCTGAGTTACCCTCTCTCTCTCAGGAGTTACCCCTCTCTCTCTCAGGAGTTACCCCTCTCTCTCTGGAGTTACCCCTCTCTCTCTCTGGAGTTACCCCTCTCTCTCTCTGGAGTTACCCCTCTCTCTCTCAGGAGTTACCCCTCTCTCTAGCTCAGCCAGTAAAAGTATTTGCCCCATGTGGACTGAGTCCTTGGCAGCGGCGCGAGTTCAAATCCGACCTGCTGCCCTTTCCTGCGTGTCATCCCCCTTCTCTCTCCCCCTTTCATGTCTATCCACTGTCACTACTTAATAAAGGGAAAAAGCCTCAAAAAATCATCTTAAAAAATAATAATCGGTTCACTACTTTCACTGAATTTGAAGGTTAAATTTGATAGCATTTGAAGAAAAACAAGGATAAAAGAATGTTGAAAAAAGTGACGAAAATGTTGGAAACAGCTTCAAAAACAAGGCGAAAAAATACAAAAAATGTCAAAATAGCACACAGGAAAAAGATACAAAACATTGATAAAAGTGAGAAAAATTAAAAAATCTGGACCCTGAAAAATAAAAAGTTGCATGGTCTACTGGAAGACAACACAAGGGTTAAAACTGGAGCAGCTGTAAGGGAAACTTTCTTCAGACAGAAATAATCATTTTCATTCTCCAGATTAAACTCACCATCTGTGACAACGATCCTAAACTCACGGTAAGGATCCAGAGACAAACGTCTGTCCAGACCACACCTGTAGAGTCCTGAGTCAGACCTGGTCAGCTGGGAGATGCTGACATACACAAATACTCTAGACGGAGATCCTCTTACATATTCAATGCTGTATCTGTCTGTCTGAGCGCTGACATCAGATGTTTGAACCAGAATGTCTTCATCTTCACATCGTTCCTTACAGAAGTACTTCCTGCTTCTAGAGACAGGAAAGAAGCATCCAACTACAACATTATCTCCAGATGTCTTATGGAGGGTTCTCACTTCAGGAAGAGTTCGATCCAGCAGTGCTGTTGAAAAGATGAACAACCAGTAGTTACTCTCAGTACTCCAGATGATGGATCAGTTACACTGCCCACTGCCCAGTTCAACCAGTCTGACTACTTCATAATCTCACCATCTGATCATAATCTGATTAGATTATATTTGATCATTTAATTATCTTAATGGAGAAAACACAGTTTCACCCAGGAAACAGTGATCATGTCCCGGGACTACTACTGAAGGGAACAGCTGTTTTAACCCAAACCATCTTTTCTAGTCTTTACTAGTCCTTCTGCTGGGCGCCCGGGTGGGTCAGTTGGTGGAGCGTGCGCCAACATGTAGAGGTCAATGAAAGTATATTTTAGCTGTCCCAATGATTAAAGGTGGAAATGCCCAAAAAATAATCTTAAAAAAAATAGTCGTATGGTTGTCTAAACTCAAGCGTCATGTGTTGTCGGCAGACACCATAATTTAGTATGATGTCATTTAAATTGTTGTGGTTACATTTTTGTACAATATTATACGAAGAGAATGCTGCAGATATAAAACTCTGAATCAGTCAGATGTCCCCTGAATCAACAGTAGGTGTGTGTCACGATCCCATTAGAGAAGACCTGCTGGTTTAAAGGAGCATTCATCAGAGTTCAGTGATGAAGAATATGAAGAACTAAATCTGTCAGCAGCTGTCAGTGAACACAAACTTTACTTCACACAAGAAAATATATTTTCAGACTCACCATCTACAACACGGATTTCAAAGTCTGCGTATAAATCTGGAGATAAAGGTCTTCCCAGACCACACCTGTAGAGTCCTGAGTCAGACTTGGTCAGCTGGGAGATGCTGACCCAAACATTTGCTCCTGGTCGAAGTTTTTCATATTCCATCCCATATCTGCCGCTCTGAGCTGTGACATCAGTTGTTTCAATGAGAAGATCTCCTTGTTTACATTCATTCTTACAGAAGAACTTTGTGTTTCCAGACTGAGAAGAAGAGCATTTAACTCTGATATCTTCTCCTTCAGTTCCTGTATAGATAAAGATTTGGGCTTTGGCGAGCCCAGAGTTTCCATCCTGCAGAGCTGTTGAAGAGATGAACAATCATTAGTTCATTATCTCTTTAACACAGTTCCCATAAACATGTCAACTGTTGGCAGCACAATAATCAATCACCTGCTATTCAGCTTTAGATATGAGAATGGTATTTACTACCAGAGTGGACAGTCTTTACTCTCTAAGACACTAAATATATCAATGCAGCAAAACTATTTTACTTTTTATTCAACATTACTGTTTATTTATTGTTGTTTATCTTTAGGATGTCTTGTACCCCCCCCATCCCTCTCTGCTGTAACAGTGTGATTGTTCCCATTGTGGGATTAATAAATGATTTTGAATCTTGAATCAGATCAAACAGTAAACCAGGGAACTATTTACATAAAAATAATCCAGACTTCAGCCACAAACTAACAGCTCAGAGAGACTTTCAACATGATCTGTTCCTGTTTATCAGAACAAAGACCTGACTGAACTCATCTACATTCAGATATTAAAACATAAAGCATACAGCAGAGTTTAACTTCAACTGAGTCTGTTCCTTCATTTCCTTCCTGATGTGCAGTTTATTTAGAGGAAGTAACAGGAATACTTGTAATGAAGTATATGTATAACTATAGAAAGCTGTGATGAGAAAGTGTTTGACCACTGATCAATAAAGAAAAGAGAGAAACCAACAGCAGGACAGAGGGAGAGAAATCCAAAGTGAATGTACTCACAGAGGAAGAAGAAGCAGATCAAAGTGGGACGGACGGTCATGTTGAGACTGGTGGTTTACTGCTGCCTCTCTTCCTTCTTCACTGGTGAACCAGGAACTAGTTACTTCTTTAAATGATGGAGTCCCTCCTCCAGACACAAGACCCACAGCTCTCCTCTCCCCCCCCCCATCACTCTGGCTTCATACTGCTCACTCTGACTCTAGTCAGCTTTAGATCCTTTGTAAACTGCTGTGTAGTTAAACAGTTCTGCATCGTATTAAAGTAAGTATCTGAGCAAAAGTGAACTAAATATCTGGATAAAAATGATTAGGATTCACTAAATGAAATAATTTATATCATCTCATATTTACACAACACATTTACACTAATACTCTTATTTTTATGTATTAATTAGTATCACAGTGATATATATATATATATATATATATATATATATATATATATATATATATATATATATATATAAACAAATGTTTACTTGCTGTACTTATATAAGGTACAGTAAGTAAACATTTGTTTTGGGCAACTTTGTCTAAACTTGTTTTTCCAAAAAATTTTAAATGTTAAAAGCCAAATTATAACAATAAAGGTAAAGTTACTTTATTGTCACATACACGTACATGTAGCGAAATTCATTCTCTGCATTTAACCCATCCCTCAAGGGAGCAGTGGGCAGCCAATCACAGCGGCCCGGGACCAACTCCAGATCTGAGCCAGTGCCTTGCTCAAGGGCACTGACTGGAGAACCTGGTACATGTTTTTGATGGTGGGGGAAACCGGAGCACCCGGAGGAAACCCACGCAAACATGGGGAGAACATACCAACGCCACACAGAAAGGCCCAGAACGACCTGGATTCAAACCCAGAACCTTGTTGCTGTGAGGCCACCAATGGGCCCCCATGTTGCTACACAGATAAAGTCCACAGAGGGGATGCAATAAAACTAAGACAGAAATAAAGACCTCTAAATGAGTAAACTATCAATTTTCTGCAACTTTGATTTACTTCATATAATACAATTACATTCTACTCAGTGATTCACTGCTGATTTTGTTCAAACAAAAGTAAATAAAATGCAATCATTAAATAATTCAAATGTCAGAATGTGATTCCAAACTGCACATCATCTTTTTATTATCTAAAGGTTACTATTCATTTTAATTAAATATTAATTAACCCCAGTCTCAGTTTATACACCTGCACATTTATGGACAACTTTGACAAGTTAATTCATCTTTAATCATGTGTTTATGATGTTTCTATAATGAACTGGAAGAAAACGAACCTCAGAGGGTGAAGAAGAAAAAGTAGAAGAAGAAGAAGAAGAAGAAGAAGAAGAAGAAGAAGAAGAAGAAGAAGAAGAAGAAGAAGAAGAAAATGTACGTAAAGATGCCAACTGAAATGTCTAACTGGAGAGAAAACAAGACTGAGAGACTGCTGTTGGTAAGGGCTGACATCTTTTGTGCTGTATGTGTAATTGTTGTATAATTTTTACTTTTTGTAATTTTCTTTCTCTTTTCTGAAAGCAGCTGCTCAGAAACGCTAAATTAATTTCACTGTAAACTGATAATAAAGTTGCATTGTATCATAAATCCTCAGACAGATTCAAGGAGCAGTGAGAGACTCGGTTGTTTATGACCTGTGACTGTAATCTGCTGATGATGTCCTGTCTCCTTCCTGTTCTACCCAGGCTCCGCCCCTCACCTGAACCAATCAGAGGATTTCCAGGAAGTGAGAACAATCTGCTGTTGGTGCTACAAACTCAGGACGATGTCAGGACCTGATTCTGGAGACAATGTTCAGAGTTTAAAAGAGAAAACCGCTTTGGATAAGGCAGCACAGGAGTTTTCAGACCGTTTTTTGGACGTTTTATTCCCATTGTTGCTGTCTTTGGTTAAGTCTGTAGTGATATGATTTCATTTTTCGGGCGCTCTCCTTAACATTCGATAGGAACCTCGTTCTGGCACCATAGAGAGCTTCAGGAGGAGAGGACTATATACACTTTATATTGTGTTGGGTCAGCTATTCCTTTAGGTAAATATGCAGAGCTATCATCAGCAAAATGTAGTTAAAGGATAAAAAATGAAAGTACTCAATATGGAGATATGGTTCCTTTCAAAGTGTTATATTGTTATATAGAATATATTATTCTATTTTCATTACAAAAGAATGAAAGTGTCACAATTTGGAAATAGCAGGCTTGGACCCAACCTGCAGAGTGTAGAGAACGAGGAGGCAGCAGGATGATTTGGAAGTTTAATAAATGAAAAAGCTGTCAACAAAGGGTGTCCTGAGGCAGGCAGGCAAAGGGAATATTTAAACAAAATACAAAATATTCAGAAATCTGAAGACTAATGTCACAACACACAAGACAGGAAGTAACACAAGACACTACACAGGAGAAACAGAGAGACTACAAATAAAACAGGAAGCATGAAAACATACACAAGAATGGTACAGAAAACCAAACAGAGAACACAGAAACGAACCATGAAAAGGAATGAGAACAATGCAGCAAAACAGGAAACTGAACAAATGACAGGAAACAAACGGGGAATAAATTAACAAAATAAAACAAACCCATTGGGGGTTTCCAACCATGACAGGAAGAACATTTCAATGTTGCAGTTGGTCAACAGTTTTAAATCCTTCGTACACTGCTGGGTATTAGAACAGTTCTGCATCATATCATGAGAATATTATGTTTCTGCATATTATGTTACCGGATACAATGTCATGAATATCCTCAGTAACTTTACTGCAGATCTGTTTTCTGTGAAGTCAAACTTAACCTTGTTATCAGGTAAGTGTGGAGAGTTATACATGGATAAATGAAAATAAGTTGTATATTTTATTGAGTGACGCATAATCTAACCTTCACCTTCATTATTTCTCTGTGATGTCTGTGTTTTTCCAGTTCTCTGAGGACCGGCAGTATGTTCATGGCAGGATTACAGAAAGTTCTGTTTATATTGATCATTGGTTGTTGTGTAGAGAATCCACATTGGTAGTCTTCCTCGGGTTCATTAACACACATAAATATACACAGGACCAGATCTCTACATGAACTCTTACTGTACTAAAGAAACAGAAATCAACATGAGAAAGAAAATAGAAGATTTAATAAGGTTCATGCACAAGCTAAGCTACCTAGCATCTGTTTACTTTAGCATTGCATTATTACAAAAATATCCTTTAAATGACATGACTTGGTAAATACTTATATTACATTACAACATTCATGACTATCCACAGTAACTTTACTGGAGATCTGTTTTCTGTAAAGTCAAAGTTAACCTTGTTATAAGGTAAATGTGCAGATTTATACATGAATGAATGAAAATAAGTTGCAGCACACAGACTAGTTATTAGACAGATTATCATTTCACCAAACATCTACAGCCACTGACTGCCAGCTGGAGCTGTTACAGAGCTGACTGATGAAGTGCTGTTACACAGAAATGTGGAATATGATGGTTGATATGTCTGCTGTTGGCCCGGGACCCCCACTGACACAAACACCCCCCCCCCCCCAGACACTACATGTTACATTACATTTTACATATTTCTTTATTCATGTTCCTGTTTCTTTTACATTCATTGTTTTTGTTTCCTTTAATGTTTGTTTCTATCTGCACCATCCACCGAGGCAGATTCTTTGTACGTGCTACTTGCTTGGCAATAAATAATGTTCTGATTCTGATTCAGATGGTACCTGCCACCGGACTGAAATACAGTTTGATAATGACGTGAACTTTCAAAGGTCCCATGACATGGTGCTCTTTGGATGCTTTTATATAGGCCTTAGTGGTCCCCTAATACTGTATCTGAAGTCTCTTTATATAGACCTTAGTGGTCCCCTAATACTGTATCTGAAGTCTCTTTTATATAGACCTTAGTGGTCCCCTAATACTGTATCTGAAGTCTCTTTATATAGACCTTAGTGGTCCCCTAATAATGTATCTGAAGTCTCTTTTATATAGACCTTAGTGGTCCTCTAATACTGTATCTGAAGTCTCTTTTATATAGGCCTTAGTGGTCCCCTAATACTGTATCTGAAGTCTCTTTATATAGACCTTAGTGGTCCCCTAATAATGTATCTGAAGTCTCTTTTATATAGACCTTAGTGGTCCTCTAATACTGTATCTGAAGTCTCTTTTATATAGGCCTTAGTGGTCCCCTAATACTGTATCTGAAGTCTCTTTTATATAGGCCTTAGTGGTCCTCTAATACTGTATCTGAAGTCTCTTTTATATAGACCTTAGTGGTCCCCTAATAATGTATCTGAAGTCTCTTTTATATAGACCTTAGTGGTCCCCTAATACTGTATCTGAAGTCTCTTTTATATAGGCCTTAGTGGTCCCCTAATACTGTATCTGAAGTCTCTTTTATATAGGCCTTAGTGGTCCTCTAATACTGTATCTGAAGTCTCTTTTATATAGGCCTTAGTGGTCCCCTAATACTGTATCTGAAGTCTCTTTTATATAGACCTTAGTGGTCCCCTAATACTGTATCTGAAGTCTCTTTTATATAGGCCTTAGTGGTCCCCTAATACTGTATCTGAAGTATCTTTATATAGACCTTAGTGGTCCCCTAATACTGTATCTGAAGTCTCTTTATATAGACCTTAGTGGTCCCCTAATACTGTATCTGAAGTCTCTTTATATAGACCTTAGTGGTCCCCTAATACTGTATCTGAAGTCTCTTTTATATAGACCTTAGTGGTCCCCTAATACTGTATCTGAAGTCTCTTTTATATAGACCTTAGTGGTCCCCTAATACTGTATCTGAAGTCTCTTTTATATAGACCTTAGTGGTCCCCTAATACTGTATCTGAAGTCTCTTTTATATAGGCCTTAGTGGTCCCCTAATACTGTATCTGAAGTCTCTTTTATATAGACCTTAGAGGTCCCCTAATACTGTATCTGAAGTCTCTTTTATATAGACCTTAGTGGTCCCCTAATACTGTATCTGAAGTCTCTTTTATATAGACCTTAGTGGTCTCCTACTACTGTATCTGAAGTCTCTTTTATATAGACCTTAGTGGTCTCCTAATACTGTATCTGAAGTCTCTTTTATATAGGCCTTAGTGGTCCCCTAATACTGTATCTGAAGTCTCTTTTATATAGACCTTAGTGGTCCCCTAATACTGTATCTGAAGTCTCTTTTATATAGGCCTTAGTGGTCCCCTGATACTGTATCTAAAGTCTCTTTTATATAGACCTTAGTGGTCCCCTAATACTGTATCTGAAGTCTCTTTTATATAGACCTTAGTGGTCCCCTGATACTGTATCTAAAGTCTCTTTTATATAGACCTTAGTGGTCCCCTAATACTGTATCTGAATTCAATTCAATTCAATTCAATTTTATTTATAGTATCAAATCATAACAAAAGTTATCTCGAGACACTTTACAGATAGAGTAGGTCTAGACCACACTCTGTAATTTCCAAAACCCCAACAATTACAGTAATTCCATCAAGAGCAAGCATTAGCAGTGGCTATCGCGACAGTGGCAAGGAAAAACTCCCTTTCTGAAGTCTCTTTTATATAGACCTTAGTGATCCCCTAATACTGTATCTGAAGTCTCTTTATAGACCTTAGTGGTCCCCTAATACTGTATCTGAAGTCTCTTTTATATAGACCTTAGAGGTCCCCTAATACTGTATCTGAAGTCTCTTTTATATAGACCTTAGTTGTCCACTAAGACTGTATCTGAAGTCTCTTTTATATAGACCTTAGTGGTCCCCTAATACTGTATCTGAAGTCTCTTTTATATAGGCCTTAGTGGTCCTCTAATACTGTATCTGAAGTCTCTTTTATATAGACCTTAGTGGTCCCCTAATACTGTATCTGAAGTCTCTTTTATATAGACCTTAGTGGTCCCCTAATGCTGTATCTGAAGTCTCTTTTATATAGACCTAAGTGGTCCCCTAATACTGTATCTAAAGTCTCTTTTATATAGACCTTAGTGGTCCCCTAATACTGTATCTAAAGTCTCTTTTATATAGACCTTAGTGGTCCCCTAATACTGTATCTGAAGTCTCTTTTATATAGACCTTAGTGGTCCCCTAATACTGTATCTGAAGTCTCTTTTATATAGACCTTAGTGGTCCCCTAATACTGTATCTGAAGTCTCTTTTATATAGACCTTAGTGGTGCCCTAATACTGTATCCGAAGTCTCTTTTATAAAGACCTTAGTAGTCCCCTAATACTGTATCTAAAGTCTCTTTTATATAGACCTTAGTGGTCCCCTAATACTGTATCTAAAGTCTCTTTTATATAGACCTTAGTGGTCCCCTAATACTGTATCTGAAGTCTCTTTTATATAGGCCTTAGTGGTCCCCTAATACTGTATCTGAAGTCTCTTTATATAGACCTTAGTGGTCCCCTAATACTGTATCTGAAGTCTCTTTTATATAGGCCTTAGTGGTCCCCTAATACTGTATCTGAAGTCTCTTTATATAGACCTTAGTGGTCCCCTAATACTGTATCTGAAGTCTCTTTTATATAGGCCTTAGTGGTCCCCTAATACTGTATCTGAAGTCTCTTTTATATAGGCCTTAGTGGTCCCCTAATACTGTATCTGAAGTCTCTTTTATATAGACCTTAGAGGTCCCCTAATACTGTATCTGACGTCTCTTTTATATAGACCTTAGTGGTCCCCTAATACTGTATCTGAAGTCTCTTTTATATAGACCTTAGTGGTCCCCTAATACTGTATCTGAAGTCTCTTTTATATAGACCTTAGTGGTCCCCTAATACTGTATCTGAAGTCTCTTTTATAAAGACCTTAGTAGTCCCCTAATACTGTATCTAAAGTCTCTTTTATATAGACCTTAGTGGTCCCCTAATACTGTATCTGAATTCAATTCAATTCAATTCAATTTTATTTATAGTATCAAATCATAACAAAAGTTATCTTGAGACACTTTACAGATAGAGTAGGTCTAGACCACACTCTGTAATTTCCAAAACCCCAACAATTACAGTAATTCCATCAAGAGCAAGCATTAGCAGTGGCTATCGCGACAGTGGCAATGAAAAACTCCCTTTCTGAAGTCTCTTTTATATAGACCTTAGTGGTCCCCTAATACTGTATCTGAAGTCTCTTTTATATAGACCTTAGTGGTCCCCTAATACTGTATCTGAAGTCTCTTTATATAGACCTTAGTGGTCCCCTAATACTGTATCTGAAGTCTCTTTTATATAGACCTTAGTGGTCCCCTAATACTGTATCTGAAGTCTCTTTTATATAGACCTTAGTGGTGCCCTAATACTGTATCTAAAGTCTCTTTTATATAGACCTTAGTGGTCCCCTAATACTGTATCTGAAGTCTCCTTTATATAGACCTTAGTGGTCCCCTAATACTGTATCTGAAGTCTCTTTTATATAGACGTTAGTAGTCCCCTAATACTGTATCTAAAGTCTCTTTTATATAGACCTTAGTGGTCCCCTAATACTGTATCTGAAGTCTCTTTTATATAGACCTTAGTGGTCCCCTAATACTGTATCTGAAGTCTCTTTTATATAGACCTTAGTGGTCCCCTAATACTGTATCTAAAGTCTCTTTTATATAGACCTTAGTGGTCCCCTAATACTGTATCTGAAGTCTCTTTTATATAGACCTTAGTGGTCCCCTAATACTGTATCTGAAGTCTCTTTTATATAGACCTTAGTGGTCCCCTAATACTGTATCTGAAGTCTCTTTTATATAGACCTTAGTGGTCCCCTAATACTGTATCTAAAGTCTCTTTTATATAGACCTTAGTGGTCCCCTAATACTGTATCTGAAGTCTCTTTTATATAGACCTTAGTGGTCCCCTAATACTGTATCTAAAGTCTCTTTTATATAGACCTTAGTGGTCCCCTAATACTGTATCTGAAGTCTCTTTTATATAGACAATTCAATTTTATTTATAGTATCAAATCATAACAAAAGTTATCTCGAGACACTTTACAGATAGAGCAGGTCTAGACCACACTCTGTAATTTCCAAAACCCCAACAATTACAGTAATTCCATCAAGAGCAAGCATTAGCAGTGGCTATCGCGACAGTGGCAAGGAAAAACTCCCTTTCTGAAGTCTCTTTTATATAGACCTTAGTGGTCCCTAATACTGTATCTGAAGTCTCTTTTATATAGACCTTAGTGGTCCCCTAATACTGTATCTGAAGTCTCTTTCCCGAAATTCAGCCTTGGTGCAGAATTACAGCCACTAGAGCCAGTCCCACAATGAGCTTTCCTTAGGATGTGCCATTTCTGTGTCTGTAGCTATTGAGGAGGAGAGAGGGGGGGCAAGGTGGATGGTGGAGGTGTGGCCTTGACCAACTGCCACTTTTCTCTCTCATGGGGGGGCCAAATTCTCTGGACGGGCAAAGCAGAGAAAGGGGAGGTAACCTTGCTTGTTATGACCTCATAACAAAGAGCAGGATACCCAGGGCTCGGTTTACACCTATCACCATTTCTAGCCACTGGGGGGCCATAGGCAGGCTGGGGGAACTCATATTAATGTTAAAAAACCTCATAAAGTGACATTTCCATGCCATGGGACCTTTAAAAGTTAAACTCTGTGTTCAGACCAACAGCTAGCCTGACAAGCCAGACCCACATCCAGATGTTGGGTCTGGGAACTCACCATTGGCGGAGCTCGATCCCGAGGGGCGGGATAAACGGTTGTCTTTCAAATTCCCTCTGCAAGTGATAGGACAGCGCTCCAACCAGGCAGAGCAACGAAGAAGGTAGCGGAGCTAGTTGATAGATTAAACTTTTGCCGTATCCGGTCGGCAAAACTCCGAACACATCTTCCTTTTTTAAGAATGACTTCAGAGCCGTTCTTTGTTCTTTTCTCAAAGAAAAGCTGAACTCCAAGTCTTCAGAAGACCTCTGTTCACCAGCAGCAGCAGCAGCCATAAGCCCCGCCCACCGACTCTATACACAATGTGATTGGCCTGACCAAAATTTGGTTTTTGCAACTCGGAAGTCAACGGAGAGTTGCTAGACGACCCTGGCTGCCAAATAAATTTGCTGCCACTAGGGGGAGTCTCGATTTCTAGGCTAACCAACAGCAGCACTGTGTGAAAAACCAGACGACACAGAGGTTCTCAAACTAACGTTAACTTTGCTTAAGAGGTGATATATAAATAATAAAAATAACTCCTATTATAGAAGATCATATTATATATAACATGTCACAATGGACCATGTTAAAAGAAACTCCAATGACTACAAAAGTACGGTGGCCCAGAGAGATCAACTAAATGCAACCAAAGAAAACACATGCAAATAAAACACAGTGTGAAGAAGTAACACTCCAGCAAAATGAGAAACACATTCTCCAATTTAACAACAGACACATTAAGAACTGCACTGAAGATACAGAAACACTGAGTACAACCTGGACCTGAGGCACAGTTCCAGATTCCAGCTCATCTAGGTTGTATTTATGAGAGCGTAGAGTAGGTCTGGTCCTGATCCCTGCTGACTGGATCGAGGCTCTGGTACGTGGAGTCGTTGAAGGTGGAATCTGGAGAACAGTTCTCATAGTCTGGGACGTCCTGAGCAAACCACACAAAGTACACATGAAACACAGTTATAGACCTTGAAAATAACTTGTTTGGAGACTACACATAATTGCTGAGGGAGGAGGGAGAAAAGATTCAGATACTCCATATTCACTCTCTCTTCTCTTCATTCATATATTCAGTGAAATGCTTGTACTGTCGTCTTTCTAAAGAAGAACAGCGATACAACACTAGCAGGCTGAGGACTAAACACTGTCCAGTACAGAAAGGGTCAGCCTGAGATCTGGCTCATTTTCACAGATAATCTCATCTATCTTCTATCAATGCCATCTCTAATGATTATCATGTGGACTGGTACATGTTAGTCAACAGAGAGGAAACTAAGAGTTAAAGTCACCTCCATGTTTATGCCGTCTGAGTTTCCTCCAGTGTTCAAACCTGTGAAGTAAACAAAATATTGTTTTTATTAAAATGAGAGTAGTGATAGATGCAGATGAGGTTAGAAGGTCACTGAAACAGCCAATGATAAAACACCAACCACACTTGAACACTGTAACTCTAACTCTGGTAATCAGAAGGGATCCTGGTAGTAACCTAACCTGCAAACACCATCAAACTATATCTATAATGTTCTATTTGCCTGCCACCCAAACTTCTTACAACACCTCATTACATTAGTCCCAGAGAATGACATCAGAGGAACCACTGTGATAACAACAT
>NC_053116.1:43243982-43286482 GCF_010015445.1 Perca fluviatilis
GTGCATGCAGCTGTGTGTGTGTGTGCGTGCGTGCGTGCGTGCGTGTGTGCGCGTGCGTGCGTGCGTGCGTGCGCGTGCGTGCGTGCGTGCGCGTGCGTGCGTGCGTGCGTGTGTGTGTGCGTCTTGAAGGCACATGTGTGGCCATACACAGCACACGAGCTGTAGAGTTCATGAAGTTCATTACTGTAACGTTATTTGTGAAGTGTTTCCTACATTACCTTACAAGGATAGGGAAGTACATATAGTACGCCTCCTAATTTTGGGAGGAGTAAAATGTTTTTCGTGTATAAATATGAGTGTTTTTGGCGAGTAGCAGCCCTTCTTTTGGGTCCCTTTTGGGTCCCTGTTGGGTCCCTTTTGGGCTCCCTTTTGGGTCCCTTTTGGGTCCCTTTTGGGTCCCTTTGGGCTCCCTTTGGGCTCTTTTACCGAGTGCTTTACGTGGCATCGGGATGCCATGAAGCCTTCTCCGTCTACCCTTGCACTTTCTGTGTTTTGGGGAAGATTCATCATGCCTCTCTCAGCTGGAGAGGGGTTCCCTTGCGCTCGCTGAGTGTAAGGGAGGAAAAGAAAAAGAAAAAAGACTATCTCTGAGAAGCGGCTTTGAATACCTCTGTTATACAGAGGCCAAAAAGTGCTCTTCTCTCTTAGTTTGCCCAGACGCTCTCTTCGCTGCGTTTTGGGAAAGATTTATTTGCCTCTTTGACACCAGAGAGGAGATTGCCTGCATTCATATGAGTGTGGGAGAGATAAGGCCAGGAGGTAAAGAGAAGCAGCTTTAAATACCTCTGTTAGAGCGGAGGCTTTATCTTTATTTGTATTTTTATTTTGTAGAGGACCACTTGCTTTTAATTTCTGCTTTTGTCACAAAATAATAAAAACTACCTGAGTCCGACTTTGGACTAGGGGAGCCAATCTTTGCCAGTTCTTATTCTCTCTGGGATCATCTCGCCCTCCACCAAGCGGGGAGGGTTCCCCCCTACGGGGGTCAGTGACTCCTCTTTAACCGCCCGTGGAGAGCCGCGTCCCGGCGGGGATCGACTTGGACACGCAGACCCCCCCCGAACTCTGAGCCCTGAACTTTGACCCTGCTGTCTCTGCCAACCGGACACACAGACAGACACACAGGCGGGGCAGAGAGACAGACTAGTAGAGAGAGACTAGTAGAGAGAGACTGGTAGAGAGAGACTAGTAGAGACAGACTAGTAGAGAGAGACTAGTAGAGAGAGACTAGTAGAGAGAGACTAGTATGTCTCTCTCTGGAGCTGGAGACAGAGAGAGAGAGAGACAATAGACATGTTTTATTGAAGCTCCAACAGAAATGACAAATAAATAGTTTTAAAACTGAGATAAACCTACTAAATTCTCAATAAATCAAACCATAACAAGAAGAAAACTCGAAGAAGAAGATTTTTGGGAAGAAAATCACCAAGGAAACGATTTAATAAGGCAAGAGAAGTGAAGACAAGGACGAGCTAACACAACAGCTAACTCTGCTAACAACAGCTAAGGACAGAGAAGAGGAGCAAGAAGGCTATGCTACGGTAAGCTAAGGACCAAAAGGCTCCAAACAACAAGGGAAAACCACCAAAGGCTAGCACTGTCTCCTTCAGACTCAAGAGAAGCTGTAGTAGAGTAGCGAGGTAAGCTTCCCTCATATCCACAGTAGTTTAATTTGAAATCTGTACCTCAAGAACCCAAGACTAGCCTGTGCTAACTGTGCTAAGTTGACATAGCGTGCTAAGTAGCAGCAGAGCAGCAGCAGAGCGTCAGTTAGGAACTGCAACAATGTTGGGATCTCCCGGGAGACAGCCCAGCCTCCTTGTGATTGGCTACCCAATAGAAATCAAAAGTACACAGGCTAAGAAAGCCTACAAACACAAACAGCTCAGAGAAAACCCAGAGGCTCTGACTGCAGACATATGTCCCTCAGGAGGAATCAGTAATCTACTACTGTACACAGACAGTAGCATGGCATAAAGCTATCTGTGCCCACTACGACCACCATAAGAAGAGAGGCATATGCAGTGGGAGACAGATAGTCATCGAAGATGAAGACAAGGACAGCCCACCTCTCACTGTCAATGTCTACCATAATGGGACCATCATGTTCCAGGGCAATGAGGCCAGTTTCAGCTCTGTCCAAGAGAACTTCAACACCATCAGAGCTCTGGCAGAGACAGAGAAACAGAGACAGGAGAAGATCAGCAGTGAGGAGGAAAGCAACATCATTCCCACAGAGCAGCCACCAGGGGAAGAGCTGGAAGAGGAACAGCCTCCAGGAGACCGTCCAGGGCTCAGCAGTCAACTGGAGAGCACAGTGGCCCAGATGAGAGAGAGTCTGTCTCTGCAAGAAGTAGAGTTGGTGGAGCTGAAGGAGCTGCTGCTTTCTAAACAGATCACTGAATCCACACAGCAGCTAAGAGACCATATCAGCCAGGTGAGGAACGAGATGAAGGCCTCCATACAGGAGCTAAGAGGAGAGGTCCAGGAGCTGCAGCAGGACAGAGAAGCTCTGAGAACAGATCTCACTGCTGTAAGACAGGAGCTGAACCGGAGAGAGCAAACCATCCTCAGCCTCAAGGAGCAGCTCCACAGTCTGAGAGCCTGCCATCACCAACCACAGCCCTCCATCACCATCAACAGCCCCCCTCAACCTGAACCACAGCCCTCCATCACCATCAACAGCCCCCCTAAACCTGAACCACAGCCCTGCATCACCATCAACAGCCCCCCTAAACCTGAACCACAGCCCTCCATCACCATCAACAGCCCCCTCAACCTGAACCACAGCCCTCCATCACCATCAACAACCCCCCTCAACCCAGTGGTGGTTTCTCTAGGAGGCCAAAGGAAGCCTGGCCTCCCCATGAAAATATAAAACATAATTTAAAATATAAAATAAATTTTATTTTTAAATAAAATTTAAGAAAAAAATTACGATAAATGTTATAATTTAAAATATATTTGAATATTTTAAATTATGTTTTATATTTTTAATCGTAGGAATTATAAATTTCCCTAATCAAAACATTCCATTATCATTTTCTTCTATAGCTGGTAGAGCGAAACAGCGCCCCTCTGCACTGTGTGTGTGGTGCAGTCCTGTCTGTGCTCTGTCTAGTGACCAGTAAAACGCTACGAACGCTCAAAGGAGGCCAGCTTTTCCTGGCCTCCCTTAGAGAAAAAAATTAATATTTTCAGCCAATCAGATTGAAGCTAGGTTTGACCTAGCTCGACATTGAATGGTCAATTTATCATAAATAAAAAAACCAGAGAAGCCAGGTTGAACCTGGCTTCTCACCAATCACATGCCTCAGACAGATGTGTAACTATGGTAACAGTACGCTACTACGCAGCGGTGCCGACTGGCGTCAGCTGAGCTAACAGTCAGTTAACAGCAAGTTTACACAATTGATGGTGATCTTGAGTTTCTAGTTAAAAATGACTTCACTATAACTTGCTTTTGAGCTACAACTGAAGCGAGCGAGGCGCGCCGTGCACCTCTGACGCTCATTCCTGAGTGGTGAAGATAGTTGTGGAAACTTTCCCGGCTGGTCAACAGTACAGAAGTTAGCTAGCTAGCTAGCCATGGCACAAAAGCGCGTTTTGGATTTCTTTATAGATTAACCACAAGCTAAAAGCGTAAAGGACCGGAGGCAGAAAACTCAGCAACTGTAACTGAATGAAGTAGCGACCCTGCTAGCAACAGACGACGAGGGAGCTAATCTTGTAAACCAAGCTAGCAGCACCAGGCTAGCCGCAGAGCCAAGCTAGCAGCACCAGGCTAGCCGCAGAGCCAAGCTAGCAGCACCAGGCTAGCCGCAGAGGGAACATCAACATCAACTCAGTGCTGCCAGCCCTGGGTCACACTTTTCCTGCTAGACGTTTTGGAGATGAGGATTTATTTTAGTGTTATGACTGCAACACAAGGTAATAATGCTGGTTTATTATTATGCTGCCGCCGTGCAGTAAATTAGCATGATTTATCAACTGTTCAGTAACAGTTCAACTGGAAGTTTATACGAATTATTGGAGATAATTGTGTTTTTGTTACACTTGTGTAAAGCCTACTTAGCCTACGTATTGGAAAACCAGAATGAGGTCACACCGATTTTTAATTATCCTACCGTATTGTTATAAAATTATTAGGCCCAGTTTAACACGCAGGCCTAATATCTTTATGCCTTTAATTTGCTATTGCTGTGCTACAAAAACTTAAGGCTGCATTTCTCTATTTCAGTGTTTATGTCAGGACTGATTGGCTTCACTTTGATTTGATTTAATATAATTCAGTGACGTGTTTTATACCCTTGTGTTTTGTGGCTCAGTGTTTGAGCTTGTAGTAGCCATATTCTGTACCATTGGGGTAGCTTTGTGCCGATATCCTGCGTTACCTGTGCCTGGTCTGTTCTGTCTTGGATTTTGGACTTTATTCTTGTTTTTGTTTTTTCGCTTGTGGAGCATGTACCTGTGTTCCAGTTTTATTACAGAAGCCTTAGTACTGTTTTGACACCACGAAGTGCCTTTGTTTTAATAAATAGAGATATTTTGTCTTCATCTTGACAGTATGGGTATGAAATAAATGTTTATAAAAGTAACTGTGTGCACATCCCACCTTCTGGCAGGTGCAGGACAAATGAAAATACATAAAACGAAAATAATATAATGTCCGCAACACTGCTTTAAACTCCCATATTTAATATAAAAATGCAACGTTTCGACCCAGCTGGGTCTTCTTCAGGCAAATGGTGAACACATTTGATGAAGGGATATATGTAGGGCTCACATTCAGCTGACACACCATCTGGCTTCAATTAGTCTGATTAGGTGTGAGCTACCCAAAAGGCCCCACCCATGACATTTTCATAGACTTTTTCCCCATATACATCCCAAAAGAGAGGGGGTTGCTTTTTAAAATACAATATATCCAAAGAGACACATGATGTTACCATGCACAGAACTAGAGAAAAAGGGAAAAAGAAAAAAAAAAAAATGGAAAAAGAAAAAATATATAGAGATAAACATTCAAGAGGAAAACAATTCCATATAAAGTTACCACAAACAGTTAAGAAATTAATGAACACTACCCCACATATTCATAAAATCTACTGCATTAGTACTTACACAAACAGACAATATCTTACAATGTTTTTTAGAAATAGTTTTGTATCAAATTCTTCATTAAGAAACAAACAATATCTAACAACATTTTTTAGAAATAGTTTTGTATCAAATTCTTCATTAAGAAACAAACAATATCTTACAACATTTTTTATAAGAATGGTTTTATATCAAATTCTTCATTAAGGCCATGAGGAGACATTGTGTTTAGATAATGAATCCAAAAGGTTTCCCGTTGGAGGAGCCTTTTGTCCTGGTCTCCCCCTCTAGGAGGTTTGTTGACTCGCTCCACCCCTATATATCTGAGGGCGCTGACATTATGCCCTGCCTGTTTAAAATGAGCTGCTACAGGGCTGCGCTCATCCCCTGTTCTAATGGTGCTTCTGTGTTCACTGATTCTGGTCCGTATCGCTCTCGTTGTTTTACCCACATAAGCTAAACCACATGGACAGCGAATTAGATAAATAACATGTGTGGTGCTACATGTAATCGCACCGCGAATAGATGTTAATTTGCCAGTGTGTGGATGATTAAAGCTTTTACATTTGTGCGTATATGAACACTGGGCGCAACTACCACATTTATACACAAAATAAAACAAGGCATCACTAACCCTCCGACAGACATATTCCTGTGTGCTGTACACATTCCCCCTAGTGACTCCCCATACTACGATGAAGACATCTTCCCCCTTCTCCATGAGCAGATCTGCAGCTTCCAGGCCCAGGGAAGTGTGCTAATCTGTGGAGACCTGAACGCACGTACTGGCTCTCTCCCTGACTACAGCACAGAGCTAGGTAACAGTCATATATTCGGACACAACTATCCACAAAACAGAACCAACCTTCCTCGTTCCAACTGTGACGCCCAGACGAATAAGAACGGCCGAGAGTTACTGCAGCTCTGGCCGAGCGCTGGGTGCGTACATCGTCAACGGTAGGTTACGAGGAGACTCTTTAGGTAGAAATACTTTCTGCTCACCTCTTGGCAACAGCACCATTGACTACATGGTAACAGATTTAGACCCTTTCTCTCTCAGTGCATTCTCAGTTAAACCACTGACCCCCCTGTCTGACCACAGCCAAATTACTGTGTTCCTCAGAAGGTCAGTGACCAACAACACCACCCCCCCACAGCCCAGTAAGCTGTTTAACATCAGGAAATCATACAGATGGGCCGAAAACAGCGCAGAAGAGTTCCAGAAAGCAATCAGCTCACCCGAAATTCAAACACTATTAGATACCTTTCTGGACACCACATATGTACACAGTCAAGAAGGCATAAATAATGCAGTTAGACATGTCAATCACATCATCATGCAAACTGCAAAAAAATCACAATTGAAATTATCCAAAAATAAACCTAAGAATCCCAAAGATGATAATTGGTTTGACAAAGAATGTAAAGAAATTAGACAAAATGTTAGGAGATTATCTAACCAAAAACACAGAGATCCAGGAAATGTAGACTTACGCCTTCTCTACTGTGCCACACTTAAACACTACAAACGTACACTCAGAATCAAAAAAGCTCAACACACACACAAACAACTGGCATTAATCGAGGAGTCCATAAACACAAACCAATTCTGGGAAAAATGGAAGAATCTTAAAAAATCCAAACCTGTAGAATTGGCGATACAGAATGGAGACATATGGGTTGGCCATTTTGAAACGCTCTATGAGCCATTACCAAGGAACCCAGACCCAAATCAAAACCAAATAATAACCAAACTGAATGAACTAGAATTGGCTGTTAAAGAAAACCAGAATCCTCTGGACTCCCCCATTAATGAACAGGAACTCAGAGACAAACTCCGGGCACTAAAACCCAAAAAGCCAGCGGGCTCGATGGCATCATGAACGAGATGCTGAAATACACCAGCCCACAATTCCAATTGGCCGTTCTGAAACTCTTTAATTTGATCCTGAGTGTAGGTTACTTCCTGACATCTGGATGGCGTCATCCCCTCATCACACCAATCGTACAAACTTCTGACCCAAATAATTAGCGACAAACGGGCATCTGTGTGAACAGTAATCTGGGAAGCTCTTTTGTAGCATCATCAACTCCAGACTCATAAACTTCCTTACCAAACACAATGTCTTGAGTAAAAGTCAAATTGGTTGTACCAAAACACAGAACTTCAGATCATATTTACCCCAACCAAACCTGATAGACAAACACGTTCACCAAAACAACAACAAAATCTATGCATGTTTCATAGATTTCAAAAGGCATTCCACTCAATTTGGCACAGTGGACTATTCTACAAAGTTATTGAATGTGGTGTAGGGGTAAAAAATGTTTATCATTAAATCTATGTACACTAAATAAGTGCAGTATTAAAATTGGCAACAAAAGAACAACATCCTTCTATCAGAAGCGAGGTGAGACAGGGCTGCTGTCTGAGGTCCACTCTATTCAACATCTATATAAACCAGCTGGCCACCATCCTAGAGACATCAGCAGCACCTGGTCTCCTCCACTCTGAATCAAGTTCCTGCTCTATGCAGATGACCTGGTCCTGTTGTCCCCTACAGAACAGGGCTTACAGCAGAACTGGACCTGCTGACGCATTCTGCTAGACCCGGCCCCCTGGCAGTAAACACCACAAAGACAAAGATAATGACCTTTCAGAAAGACCGATCTCAAGGGAACACATGCAGCTTCACATTGGGAACACATAAATTAGACGCTGTACATTACAATTATTTAGGACTCAAAATAAGTTCCCTGGAAGTTTTAACCGATAATGGAGCTGAGAAATTTGTAAAGTCAAATCACATTAAAATCTTAGTCATTTTGATGTATCCATTCTGGTGTGATTTGGGGTTCACCCTTCTGGGTGTTTATTATTCCAATCCGCACCCTACAACCGACGATGGTGTGGCAGGTGTGGGTAGGACTTCCTGCTCATTTTCCCCGATTTAATACCCGTTTGAACTGAGTTAAGATATGTCTTTTTTGAGAGGTGGTGACAGTATTCATACAGACACCAAGGCAGACACACACCCTGTATACGTAGTTTCTGTTGTTCTTGGTGTGTTGTGGTTGTTGAGTGGTGGATGTTTACTTTGTTTTGTTTGTGTGTGGGATGTTATTGTAATGTTTTGTGTTATGTGCGTTATGCATAGTATTATGGTCATGCTATAAATACTGGATTGGATGGATGGGGAGGGAGGGAGAGAGGGGGGAGAGGGAGGGAGGGAGGGGGTGGAGAGGGAGAGTGAGGGAGGAGGGATGGAGAGAGACAGAGGGGAGGAGGGGGAGAGAGAGGACAGAGAGGGAGAGAGAGGAGCAAGAGAGGGAGAGAGAGGAGGGGCGGTGGGGAGGGGGAGGGGAGAGAGGGGGGAGGGGAGGACAGAGGGAGAGAGGGGGAGGGAGAGGGGGGAGGACGAGAGAGGGAGGGAGGAGGGGAGGGAGAGAGAGAGAGGACAGAGAGAGGGGGGACAGTGGAGAGGGGAGAGAGAGGGAGGGTGGGGAGAGAGAGAGGGGGAGGGGGGGAGGGAGGGAGGGGAGAGACAGAGAGGAGAGAGAGAGAGACAGTGGGGAGAGAGGGAGGGGGAGAGGGAGGGAGGGGGGAGAGGAGACAGTGGGGAGAGAGAGAGAGGGAGAGGGAGGGAGAGGGAGGGAGGAGAGAGGGAGAGACAGAGAGAGAGAGAAGAGAGAGGGAGGGAGGAGAGAGGGAGAGGGGGACAGGGAGGGAGAGAGGGAGGGAGAGAAGAAGCGGTCGTGTACTCTGTACCCCTGGGTGATGGTGTCCCAGTGCGCGATCCAGTGCGTACATGCAAATCTCCGGGTGGTGGCAGTTCAGTATTACGTAATCTCCCTTCAGTGCGGGACATGCACCCCCTGGGCGGCGGTGTCCCCAGCGCATTAATGCACCTCCGGGTGGTGGCGTGCCCCAGTGTACATGCACCCTGGGTGGTGGTGTCCTGCGTGTACATGTACCTCCTCCCTCAGTGTGACATGCACCTGGGTGGTGGTGTCCCAGTGCGTTACGTACCCCCAGCGTGCGTTACTGCACCTGCGGTGGTGTCCTCAGTGCGTACTCTGTAACTTCCGGGTGGTGGTAACTTCCAGTGCGTACATGCAACTCGCGATGGTGTCCTGTGCGTACATTGCACCCTGTGGTGGTAATTGTGCGTACATGCACTCGCGATAAATGTCCAGTGCGTACACAAAAATCTCCTGCGGTGGTAAACCAGTGCGTACATGTACCCTCCTGCGATGGTGCATCCCGTGCGTAATACGTAAATCTCCGCGATGGTGGTATCCCAGCGTACTGCAACCTGGGTGGCGGTATCATCCTTCAGTACTAATAAACTTCCAGGTGGTGGTGTCCCGGTGCGTAACTCTGCAATCTGCGGTGGTGTCCCCAGTAATACGTAACCTGGTGGTGGTGTCCCAGTGCGCATTACGTAACCTGGGCGGTGGTGTCCCGAAAAATACGTAACCTGGTGGTGGTATCACAGCGCATTAATTTCGCAATTTCGCGATGGTGTCCTCAGTGCGTACTACGTAACCTGGCGGTGGCGTCCCAGCGTACTACGTAATCTGGGTGGTGGTATCCCCAGTGCGTAATTATCCGCAATCTGCGATTTATCCAGCGTACACGCAACCTGGGCGATGGTGCACCAGCGCAATCTGGGTGATGGTGGTCCCCAGCGCGCATTACTGCACCTGGGTGGTGTCCAGTACATGTAACCTGGGTGATGCGTCCTGCGCGCGCATATTACGTAACCAAGTGGTGGTGTTCCATAAAATACGTACCTGCGATGCAGGATCAGCGCGTACATGCAATCTCCCCAGTGCGCATTACTGTAACTCTGGTGGTGGTATCCCCAGCGTAATACGTAACTCCCAGCGCATTAATACGTACCCTGGTGGTGGTGTCCCCAGTACGCAAAAATCCCTAAGTGGTGCGTCCCCAGCGGCAATACGTAATCTCCACGCATACGCAATCTCCGCGGTGGTGTCCCCAGTGCGTACACCTTCCGCGTACACAAAATCTGCGATGGCAGAACCGAAGTACACAACCCGCGGATGGTGTCCCAGCAATACGCAACCTGGGCGGCGGTGTCCCCAGCGTAAAATAATACTAACTCCCGATCCCAGCGTGCACTTGAAAAATCTCCCGATGGGTCCTGAATCTACTACTCAATCCGGCGGATGTACTCACTCAACCTGGGCATGCAATCCATCGCAATACTAACCTGGGGATGCAGGTCACGCATTACTAACCATACTACTAACCTCCCGGTGGTAATCCAGTACACAAAACCCCCGCTACTTACTGGTCCCAACACTCTCGTCCCCAACACGCACCCGCGCACCCCCCCTCCCCCGCCTCCACCCCCCTGCCACAATCTTCCCCATCACGACGCCCCGCCCTCCCCGTCCCCCCTGGGCCAGCGCCCCGGTGGCCCGCCCACCCGGGCGCTCCTGGGGGCCCAACGTACCCCCGTATGCGGCCCCGCCTCGCTAGGTGTACAACCTGGGTGGTGGTGCCAGTGGTTCGTACCTCAGTGTGCGTTACTGTACCTGTGGTGGTGTCCTCAGTGTACATGTAACTCTGTGGTGGTAACTCAGTGTTACATGTAACTCTGATGTGTCGTGTACATGTACCCTGGTGGTAACCAGTTGTACATGTACCTCGGATAATGTCCAGTGGTAACATGTACTCTGGTGGTAACAGGTACAGTACCCTCTGTGGTGGTGCGTGTTTTACACCTCTGATGGTGGTCCGGTACGTGCACCTCCTGATGGTTCGTGTACAGTACCCTTTATGGTGAGCGTGTACGTACCTGTGGTGGTGTGTTGTACATGTACCCGATGGTGCTGTGCCTCCGGGTGGTGTCTCAGTGTGTTACGCCCTGGGGGTGGTAAGTGTGTGCTTACCTGGGTGGTGGTGTCTCAGTGTGTACATGTGTAGTATGGGTGTCAGGTGTACGTACCTCTGGGTGGTGGTCTCCGTGTGTACATGTACCTCTGGGTGGTGGTGTCAGTGTGTACATGTACCTCTGGGTGATGGTGTCTCAGTGTTATGCTTGGTGGTGTTGTGTTATGTGGGGTGGTGAACGTGTGTAATAGTACCCCTGGGAGGTGCCAGTGTACATGTACTGGTGGTGGTGTTAGTGATACGTCCCCAGTGGTGTCTGTGTACCGGTAACCTCTGGGTGATGGTATAGTGTGTACATACCTGCGGTGGTGTCTTAGTGTGTACATGTATCTGGGTGGTGGATTCAGTGTGTAATGTAGTTAGTGTGGAATGTTGTGTGATGAGGAGGGTGGAAGCCATGTAGTGTTTTGTGTGTTTTGTGTGTGTTGTGTGTGTGTTGTGTGTGTTGTGTGTGTGTTGTGTGTGTGTTGTGTGTGTGTTGTGTGTGTGTTGTGTTGTCTGATGAGAGAGAGGTGATCATCATGTGTGTGTTTTGTGTGTTTTGTGTGTGGTGTGTGTGTGTGTTGTGTGTGTGTTGTGTGTGTGGTGTTGCTGATGAGAGAGGTGAATCATGTGTGTGTTGTTTTGTGTGTGTTGTGTGTTTTGTGTTGTGTGTGTGTTGTGTGTGTGTTGTGTTGGCATGAGAGAGGTGATCATCATGTGTGTGTGTTTTTGTGTGTGTTTGTGTGTGTTGTGTGTTGTGTGTTGTGTGTTGTGTGTGTGTTGTGTGTGTGTTGTGTGTGTTGTGTGTGTGTTGTGTGTGTGTTGTGTGTGTTGTGTTGTCTGATGAGAGAGAGGTGATCATCATGTGTGTGTTTTGTGTGTTTTGTGTGTGTTGTGTGTGTGTTGTGTGTGTGTTGTGTGTGTGTGTTGTCTGATGAGAGAGAGGTGATCATCATGTGTGTGTGTTGTGTGTGTTGTGTGTGTGTTGTGTGTGTGTTGTGTTGGCTGATGAGAGAGAGGTGATCATCATGTGTGTGTGTTGTGTGTGTGTGTTTGTGTGTGTTGTGTGTGTTGTGTGTTGTCTGATGAGAGATGATCATCATGTGTGTGTGTTGTGTGTGTGTTGTTGTGTGTTGTGTGTGTGTTGTGTTGTCTGATGAGAGAGGTGATCATTTATGTGTTGTGTGTTTGTTGTGTGTGTGTTGTGTGTGTGTTGTGTTGTCTGATGGAGAGGTGATCATCATGTGTGTGTGTTGTGTGTGTGTGTGTGTGTGTGTGTGTGTTGTGTTGTCTGATGAGAGAGGTGATCATCATGTGTGTGTGTTGTGTGTGTGTTGTGTGTGTGTTGTGTGTGTGTTGTGTTGGCTGATGAGAGAGAGGTGATCATCATGTGTGTGTGTTGTGTGTGTGTTGTGTGTGTGTTGTGTGTGTGTTGTGTTGTCTGATGAGAGAGGTGATCATCATGTGTGTGTGTTGTGTGTGTGTTGTGTGTGTGTTGTGTGTGTGTTGTGTTGTCTGATGAGAGAGAGGTGATCATCATGTGTGTGTCTGCTGAACTCTTGGTTTGTTGGGTTCACACTTTAAAACTGGAGCAGCTGTAAGAGAAACTTTCTTCAGACCTTCAGAGACACAAATAATAATATTCATTCTCAACATGAAACTCACCATCTGTAACATTGATCCTGAACTCGTGGTAATGATCCGGAGAGAAAGGTCTTTCCAGACCACACCTGTAGAGTCCTGAGTCAGACCTGGTCAGCTGGGAGATGGTCACATACACAAATACTTCAGACGGAGATCTTCCTACATATTCAATGCTGTATCTGTCTCTCTGAGCGCTGAGATCGGATGTTTCAACCAGAATGTCTTTGTCTTCACATCGTTCCTTACAGAAGTACAACCTGTTGTCTCCATAGACAGAAAAGTTGCAGGCAACAACAACATTATCTCCAGATGTCTTATGGAAGATTTTTACTTCAGGAGGATTTCCTGTTAGCAGTGCTGTTGAAAAGATGAACAATCATTATTTACTGTCTGTAATCCAGATGATGATCCACAGTTAAGGTCCTTGTCTGTGTTTCATTGTATCTGTCATCCCTAAAAACTCATCACTCACAGAGACCTTGCACACTGAGTCAGATGGGTATTAATTAAGCAGTTTGGATGATTTAGTTGTCCTAAAGAAAATGACATATTTATATATGTTGGCTCCATCCAATCCTGAGCTGTTCCACCTCCTTATCAAGGAGCTGAGGGATGATCTCCATACATTCAGAGTTTACTTCAGGATGTCAGTGGCTCCCTGTGATGCTTTGATAGAGATCCTGGAGGCAGATTAAACAGAAGAACACCAAGAGAAGGGAAACAACTGATCCTCAGTCTGGCAGGAGCTCTGTGAAGTCTCAAGACTTCTCAAAATGTTTTGCTATGGATGTGATAAAACACAGTTAATTGAACCTGATTAAAAAAAAATTATGACAGACGACAGTTTCAGAGGCAGTGTGTAAATGTGATTGACACAACATGAGGTCGTATTAATTTCTATCGTGCCAACATTTCTGTCATAGATTTAGGACTCAGTGTGCAAGGACCTCTAGACAGGAAGTGGCCCAGTTCAACCAGTCTGACTGCTTCATCATCTCACCATCTACTCATAATCTGATTACATTTGATGAAAATCACTTTCACACTTAAAAAGGACAAAAACAAAACCTGAATATTTTCATGATGTTTAGTAGAAACTCACCATCAACAACAGTGATTCTAAAGTGGCCGTATGACATTGTTGATCCATTCAATCCACAGCTGTACCATCCAGAGTCAGACTTGGTCAGCTGGGAGATGCTGACAGAAACATCTGCTCCTGGATGAAGTTCTTCATATTTAATCCTGTATCTGCCGCTCTGAGCTGTGACATTACTTGTTTCAATGAGAAGGTCTTTTTCTTTACAATCATTCTTACAGAAGACCTTTGTGCTTCCAGATGAAGGAAAGGGACATGTTACTCTGATATCTTCTCCTTCAGTTCCTGTATAGATAAGGATTTGGGCTTTGGCGAGCCCAGAGTTTCCATCCTGCAGAGCTGTTGAAGACATGAAAAATCATTAGTTCATTATCTCTTTAAACACAATGAGCCATAAACATGTCAACTGTTTGCAGCACCATAATGAAACACATGTAAACCTTTTGGTATCTGAATATGGTTGTCTACCAGAGTGGACAGTCTTTACTCTCTCAGACACTAAATATATCAAAGTGGCACAACTATTTTACTTTGTATTCTCTTTACTTATATTTACAGATTGAGCAAAATATGAAGAAAACAGCTGCAACAGATTTCAACCCAGAAACCAGAATAATGGTTTTTGGCCTCCCCTTGGAGGAAGGAGAACAGGTGGAGCAGACAGTGTCCAGGCTAATGTTGGAGGGGCTGCGGTGCAACTCTGTACCCAGCTTGGTGGAGAGGCTGAAGCCTGGAGGTCCCAGACCGGCCCGGTCAGGATCCAGCTGGCTTCAGTCAGAGACAAAGTTGATCTCTTGAGCAGGAAACACAAGCTAAGGGATGATGATCGATACAACAAGATATGCCAAAATCACACGCAGAGAGGCTTTTGGATTTGAACTTTCATACTATTATAAAGGAGATCCCGTCGGGGAAAGACTTTTTGTGTAACAGGATATGGACGCATTGTGAAACGTGATGAGGAGCAACAGAGACGCACGCCAGATACTGGAAGATGAACTGTTTCTCGGCCCCACCATGTTCAAGACTCCACTTCTTTAGTACACTGGAACGTTAATGGATGGACTGCAGGTAACTGTACATTAAGAACAGTTCTGTGTACTTTAAATCAGGATATCATTTCACTGAATGAGACGCATTTATTTGATGACAAAGTAATCGACCTGGAAGGTTATACATGGTTTGGTTATAACAGAACAGAACATGTTAAAGCACCTGAAGGCTCCGGTGGGGCTGGGTTTTGGGTTAAAAACAACCTGCTGGACACCAACCCAAACCATCTTTTCTAATCTTTACTAGTCCTTCTGCTGGGCGCCCGGGTGGGTCAGTTGGTGGAGCGTGCGCCAACATGTAGAGGTCAATGAAAGTATATCTTAGCTGTCGCAATGATTAAAGGTGGAAATGCCCAAAAAAAAAAAAAAGTGTGTCTAAACTCAACTGTCGTCGCCGTGTGACGCATACTTTTTGTCAGCTGAACTCAACTGTCGTGTCGTCGGCGGACACCATCATTTAGTATATCATGTAAAGCAACACGTGAGAACTTTTTGTAATTTAAAATAATATTTCCAAAATGGTTTCAGTGGTTCATCAACTCGTAACAGGGTGAACGGCACTTCTGCATTCACTTTGCAGCTCTCTACCGGTTATAACCGCACTCTGCTAGTTTACCAGATCAGGTAGAGGATCTGGAGTTCCAAGGAGACATAATGAGACATAATGAGACATAATGGGACATAATGAGACATAATGGGACAATTCCTCTTCCAACCTGTAGGGGACTGAAGAGGGAAATGTTCTCTAGTGTTGCTTTAAATATTTGTACATGCATTTTTGTACAATATTATACAAAGAGAATGCCGCAGATATAAAACTCTGAATCAGTCAGATGTCCCCTGAATCAACAGTAGGTGTGTGTCACAATCCCATTAGAGAAGACCTGCTGGTTTAAAGGAGCATTCATCAGAGTTCAGTGATGAAGAATATGAAGAACTAAATCTGTCAGCAGCTGTCAGTGAACACACAAACTTTACTTCACACAAAAAACTATATTTTCAGACTCACCATCTACTACACGGATTCTAAAGTCAGTGTATGAAGCTGCAGATAAAGGTCTTCCCAGACCACACCTGTAGAGTCCTGAGTCAGACCTGGTCAGCTGGGAGATGCTGACGGAAACATTAGTTTTTAGTTTACTTGTTTCATATTCCATCCCATATCTGCCGCTCTGAGCTGTGACATCACTTGTTTCAATGAGAAGATCTCCTTGTTTACATTCATTCTTACAGAAGAACTTTGTGTTTCCAGATTGAGAAGAAGAGCATTTAACTCTGATATCTTCTCCTTCAGTTCCTGTATAGATAAAGATTTGGGCTTTGGCGAGCCCAGAGTTTCCATCCTGCAGAGCTGTTGAAGAGATGAACAATCATTAGTTCATTATCTCTTTAACACAGTTCCCATAAACATGTCAACTGTTGGCAGCACAATAATCAATCACCTGCTATTCAGCTTTAGATATGAGAATGGTATTTACTACCAGAGTGGACAGTCTTTACTCTCTAAGACACTAAATATATCAATGCAGCAAAACTATTTTACTTTTTATTCAACATTACTGTTTATTTATTGTTGTTTATCTTTAGGATGTCTTGTCCCCCATCCCTCTCTGCTGTAACAGTGTGATTGTTCCCATTCTGGGATTAATAAATGATTTTGAATCTTGAATCAGATCAAACAGTAAACCAGGGAACTATTTACATAAAAATAATCCAGACTTCAGCCACAAACTAACAGCTCAGAGAGACTTTCAACATGATCTGTTCCTGTTTATCAGAACAAAGACCTGACTGAACTCATCTACATTCAGATATTAATACATAAAGCATACAGCAGAGTTTAACTTCAACTGAGTCTGTTCCTTCATTTCCTTCCTGATGTGCAGTTTATTTAGAGGAAGTAACAGGAATACTTGTAATGAAGTATATCTATAACTATAGAAAGCTGTGATGAGAAAGTGTTTGACCACTGATCAATAAAGAAAAGAGAGAAACCAACAGCAGGACAGAGGGAGAGAAATCCAAAGTGAATGTACTCACAGAGGAAGAAGAAGCAGATCAAAGTGGGACAGACGGTCATGTTGAGACTGGTGGTTTACTGCTGCCTCTCTTCCTTCTTCACTGGTGAACCAGGAACTAGTTACTTCTTTAAATGATGGAGTCCCTCCTCCAGACACAAGACCCACAGCTCTCCTTTCCTCCCCCTCCATCACTCTGGGTTCACACTGACACTATTACCAACATAAAAACACATTAATACTTTCGGCAGACTCTCTTCTCTCTGGTGATAATTATATTTTGGCAAAACTCTACCAATGTACAGATAAGCATGCGACTCTTGTTTTAGGACAGACTTTCTTTAACTTATAGTTCATTACATACGTGTTACTTCCTCTAAATAAACTGAACATCAGGAAGGAAATGAAGGGCACATACAGCTAATAAAAACTTCATAATTTCTCTAAAAACATGTTTTGCTCTGCACCAGAAATCAACTATCCATTCTGATGCTTTTTGTTGTATTTTTAGGGGAACAGACTGCATGTGGTCTGTTGATTCCCTCTGACTATTAGTGTTTGAGTTTGTTGGAGCTTTACAAAGTTGTAATACCTACTGGATGTAGAAGAGGAAGATCTGACATCCTGCAGATGAATAGAAATCTACAAATCAGCGTTGAGATGAAGGGAGCAGCATTTTGAAACAATGGAGGGGAAATAGCATGTTGTTGGTGTGCTGTTTTTCTTTATTATTATTTTATTTTAATGTGAGAAAATACAAGGAACCACAAGTGATACAAGACACAAACAGACAGTCACATGAAGAAAGAGATATAATTAAAAAAAATAAAAGAGTAAATTAAAATAAAACTAGCAGTTGCAGTGCAAAATTAAATATTTCATGTGCTTATTCAGTCACTTTTCAAATTAAAATTCCTACCCCTATACATATAACTCTAGACCATTCTTCTTTTAGGTATAATTCTAATGGGGACCATTCCCTTACAAAAACATCAAGCATATTTCTTAGTACATGTGATAGTCTCTCCCATGGCAAGATGGACGTACATGTTTCATACCACATTGTAATATTAGGAGCATCTTCGTCTAACCATGTATGTAGTATTGTGAGGCGTGCAGCATACAAAGCAACTCTAAGAATGTACCTGTACCTACGATCAAAAGTAGCATCCAGTCCCAGTACCAAACGGTATGGATTTAGTGGAATATCAAACCGAAAAATATTATTAATCTCATTTTGGACCAAAACTTGAGATTTTTGGACATGACCACATTAGATGTCCATAAGTGCCACAGCTGTTTTTACATTTCACACATAATGATGAGCACATAGGGTCGTATTTACATTGAATAGCAAGGGTAACATGCAGGCTGTGGACAATCTTATATTGAGTCTCATAGGATTTATTAGAACATGTAATTTTCTTTGCATTCAACAAGATCCTCTTCCACATCCCCTCATCCAGTTGGGATCCAAAATCTTCACCCCAGGAAGTTGTACTATTAATCATAGGGGTGTTGACAAATATTTGAGAGTAAATATAACTTAAAACTTTCTTCTTTAAGGAAGAAGCCTTTAATAGGATCTTTTCAAGCGGATTCATACTCAAGCCACTCATACAGTATATGTTGGTATAGAATAGATATAGCTCTTAAACTGTAAATCAGGGAAAAATTGTGTTTGAGGGAGCTCAAATTCAGTTCTGAGTTGAGAGAAAGATTTTAGAATCCCATCTGAGCAGAGATCTTGTATTTGAAAGATACCCGCATCGTTTGATGTTTTGAAACCCACATCTAAACAACACAATTCAAAATCAGGAAACAATAGGTGCCAGAACAGAGAGTTGATTTTTAATCCGAAAGTGTCTACGTACTTGATTCCATGTTTTAAGGGTATTTCTAACGATAAAATTATCTTTCATCCCATGTAGTGAGATTGCATTTTTTATAAAGGGCATATCTGACAGAACCGGTTCACATCCAATATTTTCCAAATCCAGAAATGTGGAATTAGCATCATTATTTAACCATTCAGTAATATATATCTTATTTGTGAGACCCAGTGATAATACATTATATTTGGCAGTGCTAACCCCCCTTTGTCCCTTGGTAACTGCAGTTTCTGCAATTTAAATCTTGGGCACTTGTCCTTCCATACAAATGTACTTATCAAACTATGTAGTGATTTAAAAAACTTAACTGGAACATAATTGGGTAGCATCTGCAATGGATATAATAGCCTGGGTAAGACATTCATCTTAATGATGGCATCTCTGCCAATGATATTAACAAAGGGCTCCATCTTTGAAGATTTTTTCACCACTCACAACTGGGTCTAAATTCATTTTTACCATTTACCGAAATTACAACAGACATTAATTCCCAATTATCTAAAAAAAAAACATTAAAAAATTGGAAAGTTGAAAGTTTATTTTTTCAGAAAGAAAGGTTTAATTTTTTTTTTTTAAGGGGAGGGGGTTTTTTTTTGGGGGGTGCAACTTATATCTGACGACCAGCAGCGGGGAGACTCCTTAAACCTGCATTATATCTGAACTACCAGCAGGGGGAGACTCCTTAAACCTGCATTATATCTGACTACCAGCAGGAGGAGACTCCTTAAACCTGCATTATATCTGAATTCCAGCAGGGGGAGACTCCTTAAACCTGCATTATATCTGACTACCAGCAGGGGGAGACTCCTTAAACCTGCATTATATCTGACTACCAGCAGGGGGAGACTCCTTAAACCTGCATTATATCTGACTACCAGCAGGGGGAGACTCCTTAAACCTGCATTATATCTGACTACCAGCAGGGGGAGACTCCTTAAACCTGCATTATATCTGACTACCAGCAGAGGGAGACTCATTAAACCTGCATTATATCTGAATTCCAGCAGGGGGAGACTCCTTAAACCTGCATTATATCTGAATTCCAGCAGGGGGAGACTCCTTAAACCTGCATTATATCTGACTACCAGCAGGGGGAGACTCCTTAAACCTGCATTATATCTGACTACCAGCAGGGGAGACTCCTTAAACCTGTATTATATCTGAATTCCTGCAGGGGGAGACTCCTTAAACCTGCATTATATCTGAATTCCAGCAGGGGGAGACTCCTTAAACCTGCATTATATCTGAATTCCAGCAGGGGGAGACTCCTTAAACCTGCATTATATCTGACTACCAGCAGGGGGAGACTCCTTAAACCTGCATTATATCTGACTACCAGCAGGGGGAGACTCCTTAAACCTGTATTATATCTGACTACCAGCAGGGGAGACTCCTTAAACCTGCATTATATCTGACTACCAGCAGGGGAGACTCCTTAAACCTGCATTATATCTGACTACCAGCAGGGGGAGACTCCTTAAACCTGCATTATATCTGACTACCAGCAGGGGAGACTCCTTAAATCTGCATTCTCTCTGAATTCCTGCAGGGGGAGACTCCTTAAACCTGCATTATATCTGAATTCCTGCAGGGGGAGACTCCTTAAACCTGCATTATATCTGAATTCCTGCAGGGGGAGACTCCTTAAACCTGCATTATATCTGACTACCAGCAGGGGGAGACTCCTTAAACCTGCATTATATCTGACTACCAGCAGGGGGAGACTCCTTAAGCCTGCATTATATCTGACTACCAGCAGGGGGAGACTCCTTAAACTTGCATTATATCTGAATTCCAGCAGGAGGAGACTCCTTAAACCTGCATTATATCTGACTACCAGCAGGGGGAGACTCCTTAAACCTGCATTATATCTGACTACCAGCAGGGGGAGACTCCTTAAACCTGCATTATATCTGACTACCAGCAGGGGGCGACACGTGCGGTTGCAAAAGGAGGTCTGTTTCTGTAGAAGTCTATGAGAAAGTTACCCACTTCTCACTTGATTTATGACCTCAGTAAACATGTTCATAATGAGTTTATGGTCTCAATCGCTAGTTTTAAGTCTTCTGCAACACAGAATGATGTTCATTTTTTTAATTATGGTCTTGTTGATTTAACAATCGGCGATAAAGCAGGCGGTGTTTTAGGGCGTGGCTATGATGTGATTGGCAGTTCGCGGCCTGTCAATCATGACAGAGGTTTAGCCAAGCTTATGGCAGGTAAACTTCATTTTGGGGGTTGACCACGCTTTCGTTGTAGTAACTGTGACACTTTGGTTACTTAATAATGTCTTGTTCAGCGTTCGGTTGTACGACAAGACACTCAAAGGAGTCGGCAGTTCAGTTTTTCCGGAAAGTAACGTTACATTTTTTTAAAATACTGTTTTTCGTTAGCCAACGTTAGCATCCCAATTAATATCAGTTAGCTAGCTAGATTGCACCTTGCTAACCAAACTAGCGGGCTAACTAATAACGTTATGCAGACCGTATAAACTGATTAAAATATATATTTAACGTTACAGTCTTATACAGTAGCTAGGTGCACAACGGTCTCGCCGGTGATCTGTTTTTAACCATATATGGTGCTAATCGATGCGCATGTAATGGTAATGTTAGTGTAAAATCAAAGCCTGATATAGATAACGTTATGGTGCAAATTCATATAAACCCTATTTACACGGGATTAGAATAATTTTGGGACTGCGTGTGATTTAGAAAGTACCCCCTCACATCTGAGTTTCGTGTGGCGCATTCCCACGGGACAAGCAGAGACCGCTTTTACTTGAATATACCGAAATATATGTTCCTGCCCGAGAGTTGGGCAACATTACCCGGAGGTGCCCGAAGGACCGGCACATAATATCATCCCCGCCACGGGACACCCTCACAGCATCACCGTCACCCTCACAGCATCACTGTCACCCACACAGCATCACCGTCACCCTCACAGCATCACTGTCACCCTCACAGCATCACACCCCAAGCATACTCCCAATCACCACCTGCCACCGTACCACAATCACCAAACCAAACCCCATAAACACACATACGTACCCTCACAGCATCACCCTACAAAACCCCACAGCATCACCGTCACCAAAACTCACCCAACTGTCCCCACACATCACCACAACCACTCACCAATCACTTCACCCCCACAGCATCACCATACCCACACAGCATACATCACCCCACAACACACCTCAAGCATACCGTCACCCCCACAGCATCACCATCACCCACACAGCATCACCACACCCACACAGATCACCAACCCTCACAGCATCACGTACCCACACAGCATCACCTACCTCACAGCATCACTGTCACCCACACAGCATCACCGTCACCCACAGTCATCACATCCCTCACAGCATCACTGTCACACACAGCATCACCGTCACCCCACAGCATCACCTACCCTCACAGCATCACTATCACCACACAGCATCACATCACCCTCACAGCATCACCGTACCCTCACAGCATCACCACCTCACAGCATCACTGTCACCCTCACAGCATCACTGTCACCCTCACAGCATCACTGTCACCCTCACAGCATCACCATCACCCTCACAGCATCACTCACCCACACAGCATCACTATCACCCTCACAGCATCACCGTCACCCTCACAGCATCACCGTCACCCTCACAGCATCACCGTCACCCTCACAGCATCACCGTCACCCTCACAGCATCACTGTCACCCACACAGCATCACCGTCACCCTCACAGCATCACCGTCACCCTCACAGCATCACTGTCACCCTCACAGCATCACCGTCACCCTCACAGCATCACCGTCACCCTCACAGCATCACTGTCACCCTCACAGCATCACCGTCACCCTCACAGCATCACCGTCACCCACACAGCATCACCGTCACCCTCACAGCATCACTGTCACCCACACAGCATCACCGTCACCCACACAGCATCACCGTCACCCACACAGCATCACCGTCACCCACACAGCATCACCGCCACCCACACAGCATCACATCACCGTCACCCACACAGCATCACTGTCACCCACACAGCATCACCGTCACCCACACAGCATCACCGTCACCCACACAGCATCACCGTCACCCACACAGCATCACCGTCACCCACACAGCATCACCGTCACCCACACAGCATCACCGTCACCCACACAGCATCACCTTCACCCACACAGCATCACCGTCACCCACACAGCATCAGCATCACCGGATCATCATCAGAATTGTCGTTTTTTTGTGATAAAATGTCGTACATGAAAAAAATTAAATTAAATAAATTAAAAAAAAAAGAAATATATACATATATATATATATATATATATATATATATATATATATATATATATATATAAAGTAACATTAGTGTTCTATCTTGAAAGATCTTCAGTTCTGCAGCCAAATGTATTATATAAAGCACCAGGTTCAATATTGGAGCGTCTATGTAAGATATTTTCTCAAAAATTCTAAATACACTATTTCAGACGGTTAATGTACCTAACAAGCATGCTGTTGCAGGAGTTATTAACCAGTGTTGTTGATGCTGTTACACTGATATCTTTCTTCCACTTACTGTCTACTAATCTATTTATAGACCTTCTGTCAGCACATTAGTCTGTTTTAAGATGAGTCACATACATGTTACAATCTATATTTGCAAGTGCTGTTTATTACCAAAATGTACATATCATTAAAAAAGTGTTGCGTACAATACACATTGTCTAAGATAAATTTGACATGTACGAGTATGTTTACTTAGTACTGCATGGCCTCAACTGAAGCATAGATTCATGTACAAGCTCATATATTAATATAATTCATTGTGATCTACCATGCCTTAACTACATGTTTGTCTTTTACCACAGTCAACCTCTGCTTCATACACCAGGTCGTTCCTCCACTCTGCATCAGATCATAGTCCAGATGACCACAGTTCGTCTCGCTCATGACAAACCTTGCTATCTGTTGAGTCATTTGTGTATTTGCCTGTCCTGATCCTTTCTCTTGTGCCTCAGCTGCCATTGGAACCTGACTCCTGCTACCGCTTCACTCCTGCCATCCACCGGAGCAGACACCCACCATCACTGGACCCACCACTGGACCCCCCACCACTAGCCGGCCTACTGTCTTCCTCTGACGGACCCGCTCATTCCCAGAAACCACCGACCCGTTCTCCATCCTGGAAACTTGGACGTGCTTTTCCCCCCTCAGAAACCTGGACTCGATACTTGAGTACTTTAAATAAAACCTGTTAATTCACACTCCTGGCTCTGCGTTCTGTCTGCATTTGGGTTCTGTTCACCATTCAAACCTAACAGTTAGCACTTTAGAAATATGTATTAGGCATATCATTTAATGTATTTAGGATTTAACTGTTAGAATTAGATATTGACATTGCATGTCCTTGTATGGTTTTTAGTTTTCATACTTTAAAAATGTCAATGCAGTAAATATCAGGTACATTGATTTAATCTTTACATTGAATAAGTTGTTTATTTTTTCTTTGCAATTTGTGATCATACTTTTGTTATAATGAATTTACAATAATCCTACACAGATTAAACAACACCTAGTGCATTTTCAATTACCTACTAAACACCTGACTACGTATTTCAAAATTAAATATATGCCTATAAATTAATCTAAAAGGATTTTGGTGAAGTGTTTTAATGGTGATTAAAACTGACAAGTACATAAAGACACACAAGAAAAGCACAAACTACATTTTGCTGATCCTTTGTCAACATTCAAGTAAGTATGGTAACATTTAAGAAATCATATTTATGTTAATTAAAGCCCAAATAGACACTTTTAATCAATTACAAATTCTATCAAATTACCAATGTCTTGTATGACTACAATACTGTATGTTCCTATAGTTACTTCAGAAAAACAACAAATGTAGCTTTAGAAAGACCTTTATTTCACATTGAAATGGGCATTAACTTCAAAAACTACATAAATCACAAACATATTTAATTATCAGATACATCTGATGTAACGTGTAAGGGTCAGTAAGCAGACAATATTCTAAACAGAGAGCTAAGAGCTCAAATAAACTACAATCAACCAAACAAGTTAGAACTGCATGTAATAGAAAGATTATAAGTTTAACTATCAAATAACATAGGCTATCAAAACAGAGCAGAGTTATAATGTACATAAACATGTTATACAGATTTACTTCTGCAGGAGTAGCCAACATACACAGACATACACGTGGTGGTATGTCAAAACCAGTAAGGGGTCATTATTTACAGGCTACCACACATCCTTCAGGTCTGCTTCAGCAGTTGTGGTGAGAAAGAGTGCATGCATGTGTGCGAGGATGAGACCAGACACCACCAGACTAAATTCAGAGCATTACAATCAGAGCGTCGTAGTCAATCTTAAAGGTCCCACGGCATGAAAATTTCACTTTGAGTTTCCCTTTTTCACTTTTGAGTTTCCCCCCGATAGTTGTAAACCGAGCCCTAGGTATCCTGCACACACACGCACCAATCCCCAAAGAGCCAGGATCAAGCCATGTGCCCTAGTCATCTTCAAGTGGCTTATTGTCACAGTTTACACACTGACAGAGGTTTGTACATGGCAGCTCGTGCAGTTTACATGTGCATCTACCCTTAACACAATTTGTTTTTTTACACGAGCAGTGCACAAGTTCCAGTATGGCCTCTGGAGCTGGCGGAAGTGTCATCCAGTCCACTCCATAGAAATCTCCTACCATCTTCCAGCCAGATTTACAGGTGGAGGAATGTCTGGCATACACTCAAGACTCCTCCTGTGTACCGCAGCCTGATAGCTTGCCCGCTGGATGTGTTTATGCAAGGAGTCTTTGTTTGGAGGTAAGTCTCTCTCAGAACATTTACCTGATTTGAACAGTTTAGCCCTCGCAATATTGACATCTTGGCAGTCCTTCTGATCATATAGGTCACACGTGTAAGCTTCCAGAGCCTCACATAGTTGTGGTGATGGGGTGAAACTTGTTCCTAGTTCTCTAAACATAGCGATGTATTCTGTTTTTGAACTTAGTTTTTTGTATGCTTTTGCTTTCCCAACCTTATGCAGAGCGCTCACAGTGTCACATCCAGAAAAGGCATGCAGACCCACAAGGGCATCACATTTGTCTTCGCCAAGATGGGCATGTAGCTTGGTAATGTCAGTAATGTGTGTGTTTCTCCCCTTGGCAGTATGGAAATGGAGGTGGCCATCAATGTGGCTACAGAAAGCTAGAGCCAGCACAAAGACATCCGTGTCTGGGCTCTTGATTACCAGGTCATGGCTGTATTTGGCTGCATGCAGCATCATTCTGGTGTCTGCCTCCTCTTGACTTGTCTCTAGGTCTTTGAGTTCCAGTATCTCAAGGCCAGTATAGCTCATATTCACCTTAATTGCATGACACTTGCTTCCATGTGCAACAATGACGGTTATATTGCCAATTATATTCTTTGCAGATGAGCTCCAATTTTGGAAGAAATACTCCAGTAAGTTTTCTTTATTTTGGCCACATGCCAGGAATTTTTTCCACTGCTTTGGGGTTTTTGGTCATCTCCATAGATTTTGATTTTTTTGGTAGCCCTGTTCTGCACGTCGACTACGCTCAGCATTTTTGATGCTCAGGTCGCTGTATGTGTCGCATACAAAATGAATCTCTGTTGACTTAGTTGCCTTAGCTGATTGAACCAATGTCCTCAGTACATGATCAGCATACAACCCAAATGTTGGCTGTGGCTTTAGTTGTTGCACCAGAGCCATTGCATCCCAAATCCAAACTGAGCCATCAGGAATGTCACTCACTGTATCAGGTGGGTTGATCTCATCGAGCAAGATGTGCATCAGCTTAGCTTTGTTGGTTTTGACCAGAGAGCCATCAAAGTTGGAAATTGACTGTGGAAAAGGACCCAAACTGTAAGTGAGCATTTCATCAATGTTAATTTGCCTAACGCTGCCCACAACAATTAGCCTTGCAAACAAGTTGCGATGTGATGTTAGGGTGATTTCTTTTCCTCTAATTTTTGTGACTGTACTTTGGCCAGTGTCTTTGAATGTTTTGATTTTCATTTTCTTTATAGGGTCATGGAATGATGCTTCGCCATTGATGATCCTTTTTTCACAGAATTCAGTGAGTGCCTTTACACTTCTTTGTTTAGCCCCTAGTAAGTCTGTGGCAACATTGTCTGATGCATGTTGGCCAGAAGAGATGTGACAAAGAGATTCTCCATCCAGCAATCGGTCAAAAGGATTAACCATATTTTGGATAGTGGTCAAAATGTTCATCACATCAGCCTGATCTCTCTGCATTCTGGTGTTGTCTAGCTCAGAGTTAAGATGTCCTACCGGGCACTTTCCTGCCATTGTTTTGCATTCAAAAGTGATTGCTGCCCGCTCATGTTGTGTTAGGTTCCAGCGGTGAACTGCACCTTTGTTCAGAGAGAACCCACTGATGCCTCCCTTTGTCTTTGAGTCACGATTGGCTGTTTGCTCAATGACTTGATCACATGCGGTGCCGGCAAAACCATGACTTTGATGTCTTTGTGCCACAAAGTCCCCTGAAAGAAGCTGCTGGTGTGCTGAAGGGTGTGTGTCTTCCAGGTTGGTCATTTCAGCCCAATATGCCGTCAAATACCTGGCATAATTTACTTTGTCACAGGCAAAAAACCAGGGCAGCATACTTCGCACTGTGGACAAATGGAGAGCCCAGTTCCCCTCTCTTGTTGCCCTGATGAAAAGAAGCAAATCTTCCATCATGTCAAGGTATGTGCTCCAAAATGCGAATGTGTGGTTGCAGTTGTTTTTCACCACAAATTCTTCATAACCTTGCAGTAACTGCTGAAATGTGTCTGATGTTAGCATGACCTTGAACTCTTCACAGGGAAAACACTCCTGCAGATCTGTTGCCACTTTTAAAGCAGCTGCATTTTGTTCTTGTGTGAGTGTGTCCAAGTATGCCCACCAGCGCAGTTTCTGGAGTGCTTCCATCAGGAGCTTGTGAGCCCGTATGCTCCTGTTGTAGTGATGGCCGGAGATCACTCCATCGATTGAGCCTGCGGCCACCAGGTCAGACTCAATCAAGATGTCCTGAAAGCCAGCATCACCATACAACTTTCCTATGCATGACAGATATGCCATTGCTGTGTGGAACTCTCCCATCCTCACTACAATTCTCTCGGAGTAAGAATTTGTTTGCCAACGGATCTCTTGGGCCTTGGCATATATGGCTTGATCCATAACCAAAACAACTTCTCGTTGTTCCAAAGTGTCAGCAATGGCAATGGAGCGGCTCAGGATAGTGTGGACAGTGTTGAGATCAGTCGGGCTGGCGTCAATCACTGGTAGGTAGCCAACGTGTGTAGATGGTAGGACAGTCTCTTCCTTCAACATGACATTAAACCCGGCCCATCCAGGAAGGACTTTGCCCTGGGCCTCAGGTACTTTCAGTAAAAAGAATGCAGCATCAATTCTTCTACTGGTAGTTTGAGCATATCTGTATTGGTCCTGCTGGAGATCTATCTTCAAGGCAAAGTTCTGTGGACCAGACCGCTTTCCTCTTGTGTAGGTTGCCAGATTCAGTGGAGGAGGATGAACAGACCGCTCTCGTGTTCTCTGTCTGGGTAATGTGTCTGGTAAGGATGCTCTATAACTGTTTATGGCCCTCTGAATTATTATACCATTGGTGTTATGTGTTGTCCCTTTACCTGAAAGAGTCTCCTCTCCAAAGTCATTATTATCCCAGACAAGAGTCACAGGCACTTCAGCACTGATTTTTTCAGGGATGTATGTTTCTCCTCTCTCCATTTGTAGGTGAGCAAGGGCAGTATCATGCTCAAGGACCTGGGTATTGGATGAGCAGTGACCCAGACCATTTAACAACCCTATAAGCTGTGCCGAGCCAGTCATATGCCGAACTGCCATTGCAAGTGAGCACTGTTTTGGCATGAGCCACCGTCCTCTGGTTGCCAGGGTAATAATGTCCTGACAAGTGGACACTATCTTTCTGCTGTCCTCTGAAGTGACAGCAACACGTTCATCTGATGGTTGTGATGACATTCCTGATGTCCATGCAATGAAATTAAAAAGTTGGTGAGGCACTACACTCAGGGCATTTTCCAGTGTTAGGTCACCTGCTGTGGGAGGCCATGGAAGCTTTGGTGATCTTTTTGATGTGTTTTGAATGATTTCTTTAAGTGTCATTGCTGCATGATATAACACCCGAGAATCATCAGTGTTGATGGTGGCATTTTCAATATCTCCTTGACTTGTCATTTCTCCTTCACTTTCTTCAGATGAGGAGGAAGCAGAGGAGACAGCAACTTCATGCACAATCTCATCAGCTGACAGATTGTCCACATATACAAGGTAGGTTGTGGATGCCTTCTGGAATTTCAAGAAGGGATGAGACTTGTGAAGTCTTGCTTTTAGTGAGTTTGCCTTATAAGCTGCAATGTTCACTCCCTCTGTTTCTTCCACAGTTTTTTTGAAAAGCAAATTCAGCTTTGACAGTCGAAGCACTTCACGGTGTTTTATCAGCCTCTCCTCAATGACTGTTTTGCAGAAGTGCTTGTATCCATTTTCATATATGTTCGTTTCTTTTCTCTCAATTTTGTGTGTGGTCAGGTACCGGGTATAATCTCGATAGCAGGTGAAGTGCTTCACTAGCCACCAAGTCCCTGTCTTGGATATGGAGAAGGAGAGACTCATCCCTTCTGCCTTCAGCAGCGAGAAGCAATTTCCCGGCATGGAGTGTTTCACACAGTGTTAGTTTTTCTTTTATCCTTTTCCTGCTATGTGTCTGAACCTTGTACTTCTCATGTTTGCAAATAATGCATTGTACTGGAAGCAGGTGTGGGGCACGCTTGGATGTGTAGAGGTCACTGGTGTCAGACCTCAGAGCCCGTGTTTTCACTGGAGTTACCTGACCATCCTCTGCCTCTACCACTAAAAAAGTGCAAAACAATAGATTTAGATTCTACACCCTTCTCTCACATCACTGATTAAAGAAAAATGGTTTGTAACATTCAGCAGGGGAAACCTCATGCTCCATATATTGGTTCCACCTGTTCCCTTAACATGGGGACCATTTTGCTATAATTGGAAGGGTACATTTTGGCAGGGTGTTTTTATTATATTGCTGTTTATACACTACATATATCTATATTATTTGTACTATTCTTATGTTACTGCTACTACATTGCACATATCTGTACATGTTCATACATTGTTCATATTGCTTATCCATATTTATTCTTATAAGGCTACTGCTAATATACTAATACACACATTTATATGTAATTTATATTACTGTAAACCATACTACTTTCCTAACTGTATACTACTATCTACACATCTTTATCAATACTAGTGAAACAGCTGTACTTGTATTCCCAACTTGTATTCTATTATGTCATGTATATTGTATCCTATTATTTAATGTATATTCTGTATGTGTGCTGTGTCTGATATTTTGCTGCTGCAACACTAATTTTTTTTTTGGGATCAATAAAAACTATCACGCACTGTATGTCAAACTATTTATACTGCACCACCTGTCTATACAATATTATAATAATACAAACCTTCCTTTGCAGTTTTCTTCAACTAATACTGCCTTCTCCTTCTTTTCTCTTCTGCGGTGCGTTTTATCTTGGTGATATTTGTGAAATGGCTGTAGCACTCCCTGTGGTAGCCAGTGTTAGCTGGTTTGACTAACTGGTTTGTAGGTTCCTGGCTTTGTAACTGGTATGCCTGTATTGCCTCTTCTGCTATAATACTTTCTCTAGACTCGAGGTCTTTCCACAGAAACACTGATTTAATGAATTTCTCCCAACTTATGTCTGTGAAGGGAATGGTGGGTCCACTTCCCTCAAATATATGCATGCAGTTCATTGTTCATTGCACTTCATGTTTTGCCATTTCTTTCCAGTATATAGAGCTCAACAGTGACCGCCCACTTTTTATCGGCTCTGGTTCAGGAAGTATTTTTCCCCATTCATTAGCCTAGAAATCTAGACGCACCCTAGCGGCAGCAAATTTAATTTGAAGAGGTAAGTCTGGAACCGAGCCAACCAGCTACAAGATGAACAGTGAGCATAACTCACTCGGTGCAAAAAAATATTTTGAAAACGGCAAAAAAAAGAGAGGAAAAGGTACAAGATCGTGTACATAAACTATCAGAGACTTCAATGGCAGACGCTCACTCTAGCCGTTACGGGTACGCTAAACGTTTCTATGGTAACAGCCAGTTGTTGACAAACGCGTCACCAACACCGACGCTGTCCTACCCACACTATTGGTTGAAGGCAACAAGTACGTCATGAATGTCGGACCACAGACGTAGCTGCCTGCTTCATTCGCCGGGAAAATAACCTGGAGGAAGTTACCGATATTATAGTTATAGACAAAGTATGTGAGTGGCAACAATTTTTATTTGCTTTGTTGAAAAGCCTAGCGGTTACATATAAAAAACTGGGTTATCCATCACCACAGATCGTCTGAAAACACGAAATCTCTCCTCGGCCCACCGCCTATCTGTAAAGAATGTTGTCTTAAGTCTTGATTTATAACTGTGAGTAGCTGGGGTGTTTTTGATGCCTTCTGGAAGTTGGTTCCAGAGGTGAGCCTCATAGTGGCTGAGTGCTGCTTTAAAGTCAACCCTGTAACTTACTGGGGGCCAGTGGAGGGATTTCAAAGCAGGGGTTATGTGCTCAGTTCTTTTTGTTTTTGTAAGAACTCTGGCTGCTGCGTTTTGTATCATTTGAAGCTGTTTAAGGGTCTTTTTAGGAAGGCCTTTGAACAGCCCATTGCAGTAATCAACCCTACTGGAAATAAAAGCATGAATTAGTTTCTCTAAGTCATCTTTTGACATAAAACCCCTAAGTTTGGTGATGTTTTTAAGATGGTAAAATGCTGAATTAGTAATTGCTTTCATGTCGCTGTTAAAATTTAGATCGCTGTCTATGAGGAAGCCAAGATTTCTAACAGTATCCTTTGCTTTAAGTCCTTTTTTGTTGAGAATGGTGGCAATCCTATCTATTTCCTCCTTTTTACCAAAAATGATTGCTTCAGTTTTGTCTTTGTTTAGCTGGAGGAAGTTCTGAGACATCCAGTGATTAAGTTGCTCAATACAATGACAAAGAGAATCAAGAGGGCCATAATCATTAGGTGTCGTCAGCATAGCTATGATAGGAGATAAGATTATTCTTTAAAAGTTGTCCAAGTGGGAGCATATAAAGGTTAAAAAGCAGTGGACCCAAAATTGAGCCCTGGGGGACTCCACAGGTCAAGGACGTAGGTGCTGAGGTGCAGTTGCCAATTGCAACAAAAAACCTCCTGTCTTGCAGGTATCATTTCAGTCACTTAAAGGGATACGCCACCGTGTGTTGAAATAGGTCTTATCACGGTCTCCTTTAGCTGTAGATAGGCGAAATAGGTCTTATCACGGTCTCCTCTAGCTGTAGATAGGTGAAATAGGTCTTATCACGGTCTCCTCTGGCTGTAGATAGGTGAAATAGGTCTTATCACGGTCTCCTCTAGCTGTAGATAGGTGAAATAGGTCTTATCACGGTCTCCCCTAGCTGTAGATAGGTGAAATAGGGCTTATCAAGGTCTCCTCTGGCTGTAGATAGGTGAAATAGGGCTTATCACGGTCTCCTCTAGCTATAGATAGGTGAAATAGGTCTTATCACGGTCTCCCCTGGCTGTAGATAGGTGAAATAGGTCTTATCACAGTCTCCCCTAGCTGTAGATAGGTGAAATAGGGCTTATCACGGTCTACCCTAGCTGTAGATAGGTGAAATAGGTCTTATCACGGTCTCCCCTGGCTGTAGATAGGTGAAATAGGTCTTATCACGGTCTACCCTAGCTGTAGATAGGTGAAATAGGTCTTATCACGGTCTCCTCTAGCTGTAGATAGGTGAAATAGGGCTTATCACGGTCTCCCCTAGCTGTAGATAGGTGAAATAGGTCTTATCACGGTCTCCTCTAGCTGTAGATAGGTGAAAAAGGGCTTATCACGGTCTCCCCTAGCTGTAGATAGGTGAAATAGGGCTTATCACGGTCTCCCCTAGCTGTAGATAGGTGAAATAGGGCTTATCACGGTCTCCTCTAGCTGTAGATAGGTGAAATAGGTCTTATCACGGTCTCCCCTAGCTGTAGATAGGTGAAATAGGTCTTATCACGGTCTCCTCTAGCTGTAGATAGGTGAAATAGGGCTTATCACGGTCTACCCTGGCTGTAGATAGGTGAAATTGGGTCTTATCACGGTCTCCCCTAGCTGTAGATAGGTGAAATAGGGCTTATCATGGTCTCCCCTGGCTGTAGATAGGTGAAATAAGTCTTATCACGGTCTCCTCTAGCTGTAGATAGGTGAAATAGGGCTTATCACGGTCTCCCCTAGCTGTAGATAGGTGAAATAGGTCTTATCACGGTCTCCCCTAGCTGTAGATAGGTGAAATAGGGCTTATCACGGTCTCCCCTAGCTGTAGATAGGTGAAATAGGGCTTATCACGGTCTACCCTTGCTGTAGATAGGTGAAATAGGGCTTATCATGGTCTCCTTTAGCTGTAGATAGGTGAAATAGGGCTTATCAGGGTCTCGCCTGGCTGTAGATAGGTGAAATGGTTCTTATCACGGTCTCCCCTGGCTGTAGATAGATGAAATAGGTCTTATCACGGTCTACCCTAGCTGTAGATAGGTGAAATAGGTCTTATCACGGTCTCCCCTAGCTGTAGATAGGTGAAATAGGGCTTATCACGGTCTCCCCTAGCTGTAGATAGGTGAAATAGGGCTTATCACGGTCTACCCTGGCTGTAGATAGGTGAAATAGGTCTTATCACGGTCTCCTCTAGCTGTAGATAGGTGAAATAGGTCTTATCACGGTCTCCTTTAGCTGTAGATAGGTGAAATAGGTCTTATCACGGTCTCCCCTAGCTGTAGATAGGTGAAATAGGTCTTATCACGGTCTCCCCTAGCTGTAGATAGGTGAAATAGGGCTTATCACGGTCTACCCTGGCTGTAGATAGGTGAAATAGGGCTTATCACGGTCTCCCCTAGCTGTAGATAGGTGAAATAGGTCTTATCACGGTCTCCTCTAGCTGTAGATAGGTGAAATAGGGCTTATCATGGTCTCCTTTAGCTGTAGATAGGTGAAATAGGGCTTATCGCGGTCTACCCTGGCTGTAGATAGGTGAAATAGGTCTTATCACGGTCTCCCCTGGCTGTAGATAGGTGAAATAGGTCTTATCACGGTCTACCCTAGCTGTAGATAGGTGAAATAGGTCTTATCACGGTCTCCTCTAGCTGTAGATAGGTGAAATAGGGCTTATCACGGTCTCCTCTAGCTTTAGATAGGTGAAATAGGGCTTATCACGGTCTCCCTAGCTGTAGATAGTGAATAGATCTTACGCAGTCTACCCTAGCTGTAGATAGTGAAATAGTCTTATTCACTGGCTGTTGTATAGGGTAGGTCTTATACGTCTACCAGATAGTGAAATAGACGTATCACGCCTACCCTAGCTGTAGATAGGTGAAATAGGTTTATCAACGGTCTCCCTGGCTGTAGATAGGTGAAATATGTCTTAACACGGTCTCACTAGTTGTAGATAGGTCTTATCACGGTCTACCCTAGCTGTAGATAGGTGAAATAGGGCTTATCACGGTCTCCTCTAGCTTTAGATAGGTGAAATAGTTCTTATCACGGTCTCCCCTAGCTGTAGATAGGTGGGCCAATGCATTTTTTGTCTCGGTGCAAGTAATTAGGAATTTTTTTAGTCTTTTGTTGGCTCACTTTTACTCACAACATGCTAACCGGCAACATAGGATTCCATTCACTACGCTAAGCTAACTAGCGGCGGCGCTGCCGGTGTTGCACCGGACTAAAACAATGCATGCGCAAAAAATTAGTTGGCCCACCTATCTACAGCTAGAGGAGACCCCACCTATCTACAGCTAGAGGAGACCCCACCTATCTACAGCTAGAGGAGACCTCACCTATCTACAGCTAGAGGAGACCCCACCTATCTACAGCCAGGGTAGACCGTGATAAGACCTATTTCACCTATCTACAGCTAGGGGAGACCGTGATAAGCCCTATTTCACCTATCTACAGCTAGGGGAGACCGTGATAAGCCCTATTTCCCCTATCTACAGCCAGAGGAGACAGTGATAAGACCTATTTCACCTATCTACAGCTAGAGGAGACCGTGATAAGCCCTATTTCACCTATCTACAGCTAGGGGAGACCGTGATAAGCCCTATTTCACCTATCTACAGCCAGGGTAGACCGTGATAAGCCCTATTTCACCTATCTACAGCTAGAGGAGACCGTGATAAGACCTATTTCACCCATCTACAGCTAGGGGAGAACGTGATAAGACCTATTTCACCTATCTACAGCTAGAGGAGACCGTGATAAGCCCTATTTCACCTATCTACAGCTAGGGGAGACCGTGATAAGCCCTATTTCACCTATCTACAGCTAGGGGAGACCGTGATAAGCCCTATTTCACCTATCTACAGCCAGGGTAGACCGTGATAAGACCTATTTCACCTATCTACAGCTAGGGGAGACAGTGATAAGCCCTATTTCACCTATCTACAGCTAGAGGAGACCGTGATAAGACCTATTTCACCTATCTACAGCCAGGGTAGACCGTGATAAGACCTATTTCACCTATCTACAGCTAGGGGAGACCGTGGTAAGACCTATTTCACCAATCTACAGCTAGAGGAGACCGTGATAAGCCCTATTTCACCTATCTACAGCTAGAGGAGACCGTGATAAGCCCTATTTCACCTATCTACAGCTAGAGGAGACCGTGACAAGACCTATTTCACCTATCTACAGCCAGGGTAGACCGTGATAAGCCCTATTTCACCTATCTACAGCTAGAGGAGACCGTGACAAGACCTATTTCACCTATCTACAGCCAGGGTAGACCGTGATAAGCCCTATTTCACCTATCTACAGCTAGAGGAGACCATGATAAGACCTATTTCACCTATCTACAGATAGGGGAGACCGTGATAAGACCTATTTCAACAAACGGTGGCGTATCCCTTTAACAACAACACCTGATAAGCCAACCCAGTTTTCCAGTCATTTACAACTTTGACAAGAGCTGTTTCAGTGCTGTGATTAGCACGAAAACCTGACTGAAAATCATCAAGGCAGTTATTCAGGGTTAAAAATGTGGTTAGCTGATTAAAAACATTTTTTTTCAATTATTTTACCTATGAACGGTAAATTGGATATGGGCCTATAGTTGTTTAATGTAGAGGCGTCCAAGTTATTTTTCTTCAGCAAGGGTTTTACAACAGCTCTATTCAGGGAGCTGGGAAAAGGGCCAGTCTATAATGATGTATTTATAATTTCAAGGAAATCTGTCGGTATGAGGTGAATGACAGATTTAAAAAAGCTGGTAGGTAGAATATCCAATTCACATGTGGACGAATTGAGGTCTTATTATATTATATGATATATTATTATTGTGTCCAGTTAATCAGCAGAATCAGAGTATGTGTATGGAGCCTATATATGTCTTAATGTCTTATTGTTTAAAATAGGGGCCGATTACCGTGACGTATAAATAAAACAATATCAAATTCATTTGAAAAGGGAGGGGGGGGGGGTGTATTGGGTATAATGCTGCGTTCATGCCACCTGGGAATAACAGGCACCCCCCCCCCCCGTGGTTACGTTGTTTTTCCGACTGGCAGCGTTCACATGGTCGGGATGCGTGTTCTTCTTCTTCTGTTATATTGGTCGGGATGCGTGTTCTTCTTCTTCTGTTATATTGGGCGTTTGGTGTAACAACTTGTTGCATGACTGCCACCAGCGGTCGGCCGTAGCCGAGAGTGTCACTACCCAAAGTGAGTAGAGTGCAGATGTGAGTTGCGCATGCGTCACTTTGCGACAAGTAATCTACAAGATGCTAACGGCGGTTTGAGTTAATGTTAGCAATCAAGTAGCCTACTAGATGCTAACGGCGTTTTTAGCTAACGTTAGCAATCAAACAATCATATATAGCTAAAACGTTTTTGAAATGACTGCTAGCTACAAGTTAGCAATCAGACACAACAAAGGCTGTCACTTGAATGGTGTTTTGAGCTAACGTTAGCAACCAAACAATCATAGATAGCTAAAACATTTTAGAAATGATTTCCATCTTCTGTTATTGTATGTAAAGAGAAACGTTTATTATTTTACAGATTTCAAAAATTTCAGTAAGACACGTTATGCCGTAAACCGTTTAAATCTGAGCATGCGCTACTCAAATCTGCACTCTACTCACTTTGGGTAGTGACCGAGAGCCTCAGGTGGTGAAAACATGGAGACACACTAACAGAAGATAACTGCTGGTTTCTTATGAAGCATCCAGACAGCACCTGGCCAGGTGTGTGTTTGTGTTACCTGCAGGACAACCAATGGGAAAGGACACGGATAATGTGTTGTTTTATACATGGGCCTATTTATGAATAATTTTAACATATTATGTCTGTGTATGTTTCTTGGCAGAGGAGTTTGTCCACAATAAACAGTTTATTATCATTAAAATATGTTCAGTGAACCAAAGTCGCCTCCATCAGACGTCAGCTGGTACCTCTGGTATCTAGATCCAGTCTGAGTTTCCCTCTGATTCCCACAGGACGGTACGGGAACGGTGACGATTTCACTCGGAAAAACGTTTTACACCCGTCAGTACCCGATCCGTTCCACCGGCACGATCCGTTCTGCGTGCGCTGTGGTACGAGGGTTTACGACACTACCCAATCTGTTCCCACGCTAGCTAACGTTAGTTTAGCTGATAGCTAATTCGGCGGACCGCTAGGTGATTATAGCGGTCTGCCGTTAGCCTCCACCGGGAAGCTAACGTTAGTTTAGCTAACGGTTAATTTGGCTAACCGCTAGCTGATTGTAGCGGTCTGCCGTTAGCCTCCACAGTTAGGCTAACATTAGTTTAGCTAACAGCTAATTCGGCTAACCGCTAGCCTAGACAGCATGTAAACTTTAAAAGACCCTCAAAATAAAACTTGAAAATAAACGTTAACATATATAACAGCTGTTACGTCAGTTCTACTTGTGCTCATTTAAAATACAATCACTAAATACTTGTCTTTATTGTTATTACTGTAAAGTCTTAATTTAGCTGTAGCTGCTTCTCCCATTATGTTTGACTTAACGTTATTTTAGGCTGACTCTAGCTGTCCGTTCTGCCTGCACGATCCGCTCTGCGCATGCGTTATTTTAGACTGAAGGCTGTTGGCTAGCGTTTAGCCGAATTAGTTGTTAGCTATCCCGGTGGAGGCTAGTGTGGAACAGATTGGGCAGGTCGTAAAACGGTATTATCATCTGCGCCTACGTCATGGCATACGTGTCATCTTGCACATGCGCAGAACGGATCGTGCCGGTGGAACGGATCGGGTACAAGGGGGTAAGCTTCGCTTCAGAACTCGAACCTCCGATGGCGCCATTTTGTTGCTACGAAGCGATCACCTCTTGTTAGCATTCCACTGACCGCCATTTTTTTTTACGTCACTTGACTGCGAATAACTTTACATCTGAAGCGTTTAAAGACTCTATTTGTCCGTTGTTTATTTCTAAAGAAACACGACAATGTATAAAAGGCTCCATTACCTTGTAGCTCACGTTATGGCTCCGTAGCAGACGCTTTTATAACAATAGGCTAACGATTGGGTCATAACCACGAGACTTACTGTCACACAGTAGAGGAATTACCGTATAGTACAGGAGAAGCTCACAGGCAGTTTGGACTTCCATTAGCTGTTTAGGTTTAATGACTAATGTTAACTAGCATGTTAGTGATCAGTAATTAGCCTGTGCCTATGTTATCTCCTTACATATACCTACACTCTCCGTCTCTGTGAGATTGGGAATGATTGAGATTTCTCTCGGCACAGCTACCAGAAGACTTACAACGTTGCTCACGTCACATTTACGTTGTCTCTGTCAGTTGGAGGCTGCGCAGTAAAGGAAGAGATCACCGGAAAAGTGCTTCTAATATCCTTCACTGGTCTCCGTCCAGAGCAACGGGCTCTATTGGTCCATTATATATATATGTCAATGATCGGGTACTGACACCCCCCCTTCCACTGTGTGATGAAATGTGACACCTGCTGTGATTGGCGGACTCCTCCTCCTCGTCATCGTTGTTTACGTTGACGTAGTTCCGCCCCTGACCGTCCGCGTGCTGCTGCCACACACACACACACACACACACACACAGCTCAGTGTGAAGAAGGCTCGCGACCAACGGTTACCACTTAACGCCAACGCACTACCGTTAACCGGGAGGATAACCGGAGAACTACAGAAGCGACCGGAGCTAACGGCTGACGGTGAGTAGCAGTCCGCTAGCTGCTCTAACGGCTATTAACGGCTATACGTTATTGACGGTGTTGCGTCGATGATTGTTCCCCGTCGATATGTGTTCCCCTCTAACGTTTCCATTGGCTGTACCTACGTTAGCTGGGTTATCTTATCATGCTAACTGTCGTGCTAACGGCAACTACTGAGGGAAGTTAGCTCGGAGGTTATTGTTCCGCCCTTGTGGTCTGCTATGGCGATGCTGGATAAGGTTACAGGTGTGTGTGTGTGTGTGTGTGTGTGTGTGTGTGTGTGTGTGTGTGTGTGTGTGTGTGTGTGTGTGTGTGTTTCTTTGTGTGTGCGTGAGTGTGTGTGTTTCTTTGTGTGTTTGTGAGTGCGTGTGACTATCGAAGCGAAAACGTCTCCCTAGTAACGGTTGCTAAGCCGAGGCAGTCTAGAGCTAACATTAGCATCCAGGGTAATTAATTAGTTTAACGTGTGTGTCTGTGTGTGTAGCTCTGTGTGTGTCTGTGTGTGTGTGTGTGTGTGTGTGTGTGTGTGTGTGTGTGTGTGTGTGTGTCTGTGTGTCTCTGTTAATTAAGCAAAACTGAATGTGGTACACACACACACACACACTCACACACTCACAGACAGAGCTACACACACACACACACACACACACACAGAGAGTCTGGCTGACAGCCAATGGGAGAAGAGATGTGTGTTTCCATCAGTTTGAACTGGAGATGTGAATCTGGTCTCACGGTTCTGTTCTCATTCAGTCCAGTTCAAGCAGTTATAATATATAAACAATAGCAACACGCTACCACAGCAGGTAACGTTAGCCTAGCGTTAGCTAGTAAACACTAGCAACACGCTACACAGCAGGTAACGTTAGCCTAGCGTTAGCTAGTAAACACTAGCAACACGCTACACAGCAGGTAACGTTAGCCTAGCGTTAGCTAGTAAACACTAGCAACACGCTACACAGCAGGTAATGTTACCTGCTGTGTAGCGTGTTATCAGTGTTTACTAGTCTGTCTCCCTATGTAATGAACCTGTCTGTCTCTCTGTGTAATGAACCTGTCTGTCTCTCTGTAACCTGTCTGTCTCCCTGTGTAATGAACCTGTCTGTCTCTCTGTAAGCTGTCTGTCTCTCTGTGTTTTGGCAGTAAAGCGTCCTATGATGGAGGAGCTCCATGACGTCCAGCTGACTGAGATCAAACCTCTCCTGACGGGACAGGTGAGAACACATCTGATTTATATATTATTATATATTATATATTATTATGTATTATTATATATTATAATATATTATTATATATTATTATATATATAATATTATTATATATTATAATATATTATAATATATTATTATGTATTATAATATATTATTATGTATTATAATATATTATAATATATTATTATATATTATATATTATAATGTATTATTATATATTATAATGTATTATAATATATTATTATTAGGGCTGTCAATCGATTAAAAAAAATTAACTAATTAATCGCACAATTTGCTGTAGTTAATCGCGATTAATCGCATTTTTAAATTGAGACTAAAGCTTGTAGTAATGGATATTTAAATAATGCTAAATCACTTAACTTTACAAATATGAAGAGAAAACAAACAAGGAAAGGTTCTGCTAAGTTCAGAATGTTTAATATCTTTCAGAACAACAGCAGCAAGAATTTGGCTTATTTAGTCCTGCTGAAGGCTGCTGAAACGGCTAGAAACTGTCCGACTTGGGAGCAGATTTTTGTATATTTTTGTATATATATATATATATATATATATATATATATATAAATAATATAAATTACAATCTAGGCAGTACTTAATATCATAAATATTATAATATACATAGTGTTTAATCTGAATGACTAAGCAAAGCACATATATCTAAACACAGAAATGCACATCAATATCAATATTACACATTAAACCAGTAACCCAAAACCACAGAGGTGTATGTTGGCCTAAAGTGAAAACAGTGAGTGTAGTTTTAGATAGCGACGCTGTGCACAGCAATCCATTACCAATGTAAAGCGATTGACTACATTTCCCTTCCAGCACCGCAACCAGGAAGTAGCTTGTGTGACAGTGAGACGCACCAATTTCAAACATTTACTGGAATATAGTCACGGATACTATTGAGTCGACAGCGTTAAACATCAGACCGCAAATAAGGTTTCACGCGCGTGACCAACGTAACAGTTATCAAGCAAACAAATCAAGCAGACGCAATATCGGGCAGCACAGCACGCGCATGTAGCAAACAGCAGCTTACCGGTGGCGCATCTCTCCTAACGGACAACATGTGGGAACTAGTACTCGGTCCCGTTTATAGCCCGCTCATTCATTTCTGGATTCTAACACATCATCTTTTTCTCTCTTTGGGATCTTACTGGTCCATGTTTCAACCCTTGACTGGCCCCGTAGGGCCTACTTCCATCAGGTAAATCCCTCCTAGAGTAGCGCCTGCTCTTATGGAGACGATACGCTTCGCTTCTACCATAGAAGTAAACAAACACAGCTGCATTAATTTCGGTTAATTTTTTTAACGAAGTTAATATTAAAAAAATTAACGTTAATTTTGACAGCCCTAATTATTATGTATTATAATATATTATTATGTATTATAATATATTATAATGTATTATAATATATTATTATATATAATATATTATTATGTATTATTATATATTATAATATATTATTATATATTATTATATATAATATATTATTATGTATTATTATATATTATAATATATTATTATATATTATATATTATTATATATATAATATTATGTATTATTATATATTATTATGTATTATTATATATTATAATATTTATTATATATAATGTATTATTATATATTATAATATATTATAATATATTATTATATATAATATATTATTATATATTATAATATATTATTATATATAATCTATATTATATATTATAATGTATTATTATATATTATAATGTATTATTATATATTATAATGTATTATTATATATTATAATATATTATTATATATTATATATTATTATGTATTATTATATATTATTATGTATTATATATTATAATATATTATTATATATTATTATATATTATTATGTATTATATATTATTATGTATTATATATATTATAATATATTAGTATATATTATTATATATAATATATTATTATGTATTATTATATATTATAATATATTATTATGTATTATTATATATTATTATATATTATTATGTATTATTATATATTATAAGTGACCTCATGATGTCCTGGGTGCTTTAACTTCTGCATTAACACATTTCATAACAGTAATGATACATGAAGTCTCTGTTTCCTGTTCCAGAACGGGAGAAATCTGCAGGACTTTGACTGTCAGGTGAGTTCAGCCAGTCATCCTAGAGACCATATTGTTCCTTGTTTAT